>NC_056737.1:986260007-986275007 GCF_019279795.1 Protopterus annectens | reverse complement strand
ATATATATATATTCTATATATTACTTTTCAACTTAAAAGCACTTATTGTGAAAGCTTGCTATTATTATATAATACGTTATCTAGCTATCTGTCGTTTGAGTGGCTCTTTTTTGGTCATTCTTGATTTATTCTATTACTTTCCAAATGCAGACGTGCAAATTACTTAAAAAGTTGTGTTTAGATTATATGCAGGTTTCCAGAAATCAGTTCAAAAACCTTCATTTATTTTTTTCTGTTTTTTAGCGATAGATTATTAAGTTAGAATTGTTACAGCCCCATGTAATGTCGGTCAGTACAGCTTCAGAATGCTTTAATGACAATAAGATTACATCACTCTAAAAAGGTCGAGATAAGTAGATCCAAGGTTATTTGTACCCTTTAATTGCATCAGGAAATGCTTAGATGGGGGGAGTGCCTGAATTGTTTGGCAACACTATTCAGAACCAAAATCTCTCAGTCTAAGCTGTTCCGTCATTAGAACACTGGCATCAGCAATTCCTGGGGCGTCACAGCACATCCTTTCTAGAACATTGGCAAGATTTATTGGTTCATATTTAACTCACAGTAAATGATTTAATGTGTGCTGAGCAGATTAAGTGAAGTAAATCAGTTCTGGAACTGCTGTAATGTTTGACCTTCTTTGTTTTCACTTTCTGACTGTCTTAACATTTCTGCTTCTGCCTCATCTAACAACACATGGATACACCAGTCTGATGGCAGAAATCTGTGCATTGCCAACTCTTCTGTACCACTTCACAAAAATTACTTGATTGTGGAGTACCACACAAAGGTTCCAAAGAAAGTCTATAAATCAGAGAATCAGGCCTCTGAAGCATGATATGTTATGCCAGATACCTGAAAACTGCAGCGTATTGGAAGGCACTGCTCAGCGTGAGTTATGTCTCAGGCTCAGAGCAAAAGTTCTACACTATCCAAGTACAACATAAGCAAAGTCACTGAAGTGGAAGGGACTGGAAACAGCAAGCCTCTCAATAAATTAGCAGATCAATGAGGAGGAAGCTGTGCCTCTAATTTATGATTCACTGGCTCATTCTTGGTAGCAAACATCATAGTTCACACATCCTTTTCAGTTAAGTCAAGATCAAAGCCACAGACAGCACCCAGAATTAATGTAAGGCAGCGAGTAGATTCAGTATTTGTAATTTTCTGCCATCTTCTAATCGCACTATAGGAATGATGCAACATTCTTCACGTGATGGCTGACTGTACATTGCAACATTAACTACTGTCCAGAATTTGTCATTCTTTCAGGAAATGCAGATATGTGCATCTGCTTTATTACAACATTCTACATGTCAATGTAGGAAACCATCTGCACACGGGGATGCGTCTTAGTTGTCTGGTCTGTTCATGTACGCAGATGTAAGATGAAGTTCTGAGAATCGTGAAATCCTCACGCACTTATGCAAAAAGTCAATAATCTTCTACCATGTTCACATCACTAAAAGTACATCTCAAGCCACCATTTCATAATCTCATTTAAAAAGATTAGAGATTCCAAAAATTCAGATCAATGTTCACATTCTTTTGGTATAAGTTTTAGCTTTTCATGCAGCTACTTATTGCAAAAAAGGAAAATAAATGCTACAAATGTGTGTGTGTGTGTGTGTGTGTGTGTGTGTGTGTGTGTGTGTGTGTGTGTGTGTGTGTGTGTGTGTGTGTGTGTGTGTGTGTATGTATTGTGGACAAAGTACTTATTTTTCCAAAATGTGTGTGTGTGTGTGTGTGTGTGTGTGTGTGTGTGTGTGTGTGTGTGTGTGTGTGTGTGTGTGTGTGTGGACAAAGTACTTATTTTTCAAAATGTGTGTGTGTGTGTGTGTGTGTGTGTGTGTGTGTGTGGACAAAGTACTTGTTTTTTTCAAAATGTGTGTGTGTGTGTGTGTGTGTGTGTGTGTGTGTGTGTGTGTGTGTGTGTGTGTGTGTGTGTGTGTATGTATTGTGGACAAAGTACTTGTTTTTTTCAAAATGTGTGTGGATATGTGTGTGTGTGTGTTTTAACTAGTTTCCACCTGACAAAAATGGTCAAGGTTTCAACCTCATATAAAAACCTAAAAAGGGAACTTTTTGCCAGAGGGTGTGCAACCTCATGTAGGGGGGACTTTATCGTCCACCCCTTACTTACATGTACTATTTCCATATCTCCCACAAACACAATGAAATTGAAAAGACCACACACATACACACACACACACACACACACACACACACACACACACACACACACACACACACACACACACACACACACAGCACTGTCACTGCTGGTGAGATCTCCAGCAGTGACTTACTATGGAAAACATAAACCAGGGAGTAGAAACTTGCTGAAGTGAATCCTCATCCAATTAGAACTAGAGTCACCTGGAAGGTTGACTCCAAAAAGCATTGCTGAAAACCTTTATTAAATGCTACAGTAATGCATATTCTTGATTGAAGCCTTATATTTGCACCCTCATCTCCTTATACATACTTCAAAGTAATAAGCACTGCCCCGCTGTACTGTCAGAGGAATGTTCAGTATGCTCAGCAGAATGTGCGGAGAACAAAACCTGGATCTTTGTTATATTTTCTGCATGGGAGACTAAAATAAATACAGATAAACTGCCTCACCATTTTTTCTTGAAATGTACATATAACACTAAAAAGTTAGTCTACTTAAAAGGCATGGATACTTTTGTCTTCAGAGGGCAGTGTTTCTAGAAATGATGCACTCACATGCATATGTCCATGTGTAAACAGTAGGACTACAATGACCACAGACTTATACTAATTACATAAATATTCATAACTGATTTTTACGTAAGGGAAGGACATACCCACCTGAATAGGTTTAAAAGGTACAGTAATGTTCAAAGTCTGAACAGCCTCTTTTCTCAGGAATAGCTGCATTGCCATCTTTCATCCCACAGCAAGTACAGGACAGATTTGTGCCAGTTGCAAGTTTCACTCTCCAAACTTTGCACCTTGTATGGTTTTTCCCTGTAAACAAGAAGTTTGTTGTCTTGCAGGCCTTGTGGATATTATTGTAAAAGCCTCACAGCCTCAGTGTTAGGTGACGAAATGAGCATTTCAAGACTATGAAGTCCCAAAAAAGGAAACAACACCAACACTTCCTCGCAAAACATAATCTGTTTTACACCTCATTGTAGCTCCTCTGTTTCCAAAGGGAAGGCATCCCCTATCTTCAAATTATGTTCTATTCTACAGTCCTGTGAGCATTCACTCTGGGGAACCCATCCCCAGTTATTCCCCTGACATAAGCTCTGTTTCCAAAGGGGAGGCATCTCCTATCCAGATTATGCAGCCACATAAAACTTACCTACACACTGAGCAAAGATTTCCTAATCCTTCTTACCTGTACCTGTCATGGAGCCTAATCCTTCTTACCTGCACCTGTCCTGGAGCCTAATCCTTTTTACCTATACCTGTCCTGGAGCCTAATTCTTCTTACATGTACCTATCCTGGAGCCTAATCCTTCTTACCTGTACCTTTCCTGGAACCTAATCCTTCTTACCTGTACCTGTCGTGGAGCCTAATCCTTCTTACCTGTACCTGTCCTGGAGCCTAATCCTTCTTACCTGTACCTGTCCTGGAGCCTAATCCTTCGTACCTGTCCTGGAGCGTACCTCCATTTGCATACATCAACAAGTTTGTTGATATTTGCTGGAAGTTATGAAGTGCATCAGGTATCATACATAATGCATCCTTAAATTAATATTACCTTCAGGACTAAGGGTGTCTAACCCCACCCCAGCATGCTCTAATGACCCCTGGCTTGGCTATCACGTGTATGATCTTTCCCTACCACCACCACAGCCATCATATCACTGACCAGTGCCTTTGGATTACTGTTGTTACTTCACATCATGAGTTTGAAAGTTACCATTTCACACCTTCTTACAAGCATGTACCCTTAATTTAATTGGAGTGGAAGGATCCAGTATGCTACTCAGTGTATCCTTCATCCACCTTTCAGCCACATTTAAGGTATTACCACTGCAGTTATTATCCGGTCAGAATGAAGAAGTGTCCCTTATTGTCAGCCTCATTTAACATTTACAGTTATCCTGGTTACAGTTCAGGTTCACTGGTATTATTCACTCGTGCTGTCACAAATAAGCTGCTGACAGAAGGAATCCAGAGATCTATGCTGTCTGTCTGATAAGTGCAGAAAGCATACCCTTAGCAGTTATTTAGGTACATAGTTATATACTAGGCAAATGACCATCAGGGCCTTTATAAGCCCAGCCATGCAATCTAACCATATACTAGGCTGATGACCACCAGGGCCTTTATAAGCCCAGTCATGCTACTGATGACCACCAGGGCCTTTATAAGCCCAGTCATGCAATCTAACCATATACTAGGCTGATGACCACCAGGGCCTTTATAAGCCCAGTCATACAATCTAACCATATACTAGGCTGATGACCATCAGGGCCTTTATAAGCCCAGCCATGCAATCTAACCATATACTAGGCTAATGACCATCAGGGCCTTTATAAGCCCAGCCAGGCAATCTAACCGTAGACTAGGCTAATGACCATCAGGGCCTTTATAAGCCCAGCCAGGCAATCTAACCTTAGACTAGGCTAATGACCATCAGGGCCTTTATAAACCCAGTCATGCAATCTAACCATATACTAGGCTAATGACCATCAGGGCCTTTATAAGCCTAGCCATGCAATCTAACCATATACTAGGCTAATGACCATCAGGGCCTTTATAAGCCCAGTCATGCAATCTAACCATATACTAGGCTAACAACCATCAGGGCCTTTATAAGCCCAGCCATGCAATCTAACCATATACTAGGCTAATGACCATCAGGGCCTTTATAAGCCCAGCCATGCAATCTAACCATATACTAGGCTAATGTCCATCAGGGCCTTTATAAGCCTAGCCATGCAATATAAACTAACTGGGTTCCTGTGTGTCATAGGCATTTATTAGGAGGGGGTATGTTTGTCAGGACATTTCTAGAGGTTATGTGCGGGAGGGACGTATGTTAGTTTGGGCATCACTTTCTGCCTCTGTCTATCAGAGACATGGGTACAATACTGGGGTGAATTTCCAATTTTTCATCCATTGATCAAGGTTTTGCTTAAATAGGGTTAGGGATGGACTCTGCTTCACATGGATGGGGAGTCTGTTCTAGAGCATGGGGATCCTCTGAGACACACATCTGTCTCACCAACATGTCGTATTTATGTCACAAGCAAAACTTAAATCATTGGATCTAGTGGTTCTGATGCTGTTCATTTTGCAGATGTGCGAAAGGACCATCAGAGCTGGATCCAAAGATGCCTTGTACACCAAGCAAAGAATGCCTCTCAGTAACCTGTAGGAGATAGAGTACAGAGACAGGTATTTAAGGCAATCTGTATATGACAACACGTTTATACCCTGGATTGTTCTGGTAAGAAACCTTTGTGGGCATTCCAACTGTTGTATATGCTTGGTCAGGTACATGCTGAAGGGGGTTATTATACTCCATGATGGGTCTAATAAGGGCTGAATAAAGTGCAATTATGACTTCAGCCATACCTTTACTTATAAGTTGGGTGACATAGAATGATTTACTTACTACCCTGGACACACATTGGTCAAAGGGCAGATTACTGTCTACATATGTTCCCAGATCCCTGACTACTGGGTCAACTCTTAGGGGTATCTTATCAATGGAGTAATTAGCCTGGGTAGCAGTTTTCCCAAAAGGCACTATAATGCATTTCTTGGCATTGAGTTTTAGTCAGTGACTTTGGCACCAGTCATTTGTCTGTGTTAGACCCTCTTGTAAGATGTTTTTGTCATGGAGGAATCTGTGATAGCTCCCAATTTGCAGCCATCTATGAACTTGGTCTGCCAAAGCCCCTTGACAGTAGCCTTTATTTATTGACATTTGATCACTGGGAAAGTCCAACTGGATAGAAGCCCAGTTTCAACTGACGCCCAGGGAGAAAAGCTCCAAATTATTACAAAACATTATAAGAACAATAATTTTACAATCTTATAAAATAAAACAAAAACATCTGCAGTTTAAATAATTATAACAAATTACACATAGCATACAAATATTGGTTAAGAATCAATATCAATCAATATGCACTGCAGTGTGCATTTTTTTTTCATCTTACTTTTAAGCATCCCTTTGACTAGCACTTTCTCTAATACCTGCTGGAAAGCACTAGGAAGCCTTAAACTGATACAAGCACTCAACTCTCCTTGTTAATAAGGAGAAATTAATAGTAGGCACTAAACAGCCTATAATTGCAAAGTACCTTGCTAAGGTAAGGGAAAACAGCTCTTGTACTTTACAAAAAAAAAAAAAAAAGCATCAAACCAGGCATGTCCAAGGGTCAGCTTCTGGTGATTTCTCCTGTCCACCTGGTGAATCTGGGCATACTGGGGCAATGCAGCAATTCCGTCATGTACACAGACAACCCTCTCCTCCTACCACCCAACACTACAACCTGTGAGAGATGCACTTACATAGCCAAAATGGAAGCAAAGCTCTCTCCACCCAAGATTGTGCTAGACAGTCAAGAGGAGAAGGTTAACACCCACACTACACCTCAAGCAACACATAGCCCTTCTAAACCCACACCACCAACACCCACATATAGCAACACTAAATCCACATATGCAGAGGCCCTTAACTGTAACCTGCCCAAGCAACAAGGACCTCTGAAGCTGAAATGCAAACAAACACCAATCACAACCAAAGTGTCACATAGTTCAAAACACCTGTGTGCCACCCAGCAACAGCCCCTAAGGCAAGACAATGTACCTAACACTTTAGTCATAGGTGACTCTATAGTCTGGCACACTGATGTCCCTCTCACCAGGTTGAACAAGGAGAAAATTACAGTCAGCTGCCTGTCGAGTGCCAGGATCCGCCACATAATGCATGCACTCAAGTCACTCCACAACAAGTACAAATATGACTCTGTCATTGTCCATGTTGGAGTGAATGACTTGAGATGTACCTCCCTGGACTACATGAAAAGAGACATGGAAGAGCTCTCGGATCATGTGGCCCAGGCAGGTATGACCCTAGCCCTGAGTAGCATCCTGCCTTCGCTCAGAATGATACCACAATATAAGGACAAAATGATTGACTTCAACAATTGGCTAAGCTTCTGGTGTCATTCAAAGGGGATCCAGTATATGTCTGCCTGGGATGACATGATTGACAGACCACGATGCTTTGCCAGAGATGGTCTGCACCTGTCACCTCTGGGATTCAGGTTACTGGCTAAGGCTCTTGCCACCCCTATATTGCCTTTTTTAGGCAAAGTTCAAAGAACAAAACCACCACCGTAACAGGTACAAGCATGCAAAATCTGAAGGTAATGCTACTCAATGCTAGAAGTCTAAACCTCAAAATGCACTCTCTCGAGGCACTCCTAAAAATGGAGAACATTGATATCTGTGCAGTAACTGAGACCTGGTTCAAGGCTCCAGAGAGCACCCCTGCAATACCAGGCTACAACTCTTACCACACTTTTCAGCCACCAAAGCAGGACCAAAACACTAAAGGTGGAGGAGTGTCAATATTCACCAAGGATATTCACACTACCAGGCTAGTTGCCCAACACAATGCGTCTGAAATTCTCCAGGTGCAACTAACACTAGGTAAGACTGCAATCCAAATTGTAGCTTGCTACAGATCCCCCACCATACCCCAAGATTCTCACTACACCTTTCTAAACATACTGGAAAATATTAAGACAGAACTCAACACCCTAATACTGGGTGATTTTAACTACCCTGCCATTAACTGGGAAAGCTACTCATGTACCAACACCTTTGCCCAACGGTTCTTGGAATTCATAAATTCCAATGCCCTGGATCAACTAATCCATAGTCCCACCAGGGGCTCCAATATCCTAGACCTGGTCATTACCAACATGGGAAATCGATGCTCCACACCTATGGTCACCCCCTCGTTAGTCATGTCTGACCATAAGCTAATCATCCTTAACATCCACATCCCACCCCCACCTCCCAGTAAGGAAACATCCATAAAAAACTTCTCCAAAGCCAACTTCATGCTACTCAAGTCAGAATTGACAAACTTCATGACACCCATGCAGACGGGAGCTGAAAGTTCAACTGCTGAATCCTACACTAAGGCACTGTACGAGCACATCCACTCATGCATAAATTGTCCCATCCCAAATAGAAACAAGATGCTCTCATCCAAAAAAAAAGAAGCCAATCTGGTGGTCCCCTGCCATAAACAAACTTTACAACAAAAGGAAGAAACTGTTGCAGAAAAGAGGAAAATCCCAGGATGCAAAAAACTTCCTTACCAGCCTCAGTAAGAAACTGAGATCCCTCATAAAATCCTCCAAAGCTAGTCCAAAGACAACAACAAGGCATTCTATAGCTATGTCAAGAATCTAAATGGCAATGCTCAGATCTGCTCTGAGCTAAAACAGAATGGCATTAAATATACTAATCCCAAGGATATTGCCAATATCCTGGCAGATCGATTCAGTGCCAACTTCACCCCCCTCTTACCCCCTAAATGGCCCATCTCAATACCGGAAGATTGCCAAATTTCGGTAATAACGGCCACACAAGTAAAAAATGCACTCTCCAAAGCTAAGAATACAGCATCCATGGGACCAGATGACATCCCAGGCTGTGTACTACATGAACTACAATATGAACTGGCACCTCACCTAAGTGTCATGTTTAATCATAGCCTCACCTCAGGTTTCGTGCCCACTGAGTGGTGCACAGCTACAGTTATCCCACTCCACAAGGGGGGATCCACCTTGGATCCCAGAAACTACCGTCCCATCAGTCTGACAAGCCTTATCTGCAAGGCCATGGAGCGTATTATCATGGAACTTATAAACAAAGACATTGGCAACCTTCAAACACTGGACTCCACCCAGTTTGGGTTCGTGAAGGGCCGATCCTGTCTCCTGAACTTGATTGACTTCTTCAAATCAGTCTCCAGAGCCATGGACAAGGGTAAGGTGGTCCCCACAGCCTATCTAGACCTTGCCAAGGCCTTTGACACCATCCCCCACTCTGGAATCATAGATAAACTTACTAAGCTGGGCATTAATCCCTACGTCACCCAATGGGTTGCTAACTGGCTTACTGATAGAACCCACACTGTAAAAGTAGCTGACTCCAAATCCAGCTCCAGACAAGTGACAAGTGGAGTACCTCAGGGTTCAGTCCTGGGACCACTCTTGTTTGGCATCTACTTCTCTGAAGTACAGGCCAACACTAAGGGACTCTGGATAACAAAGTTTGCAGATGACTGCAAACTGGGAGCCATTATTGAATCCCCAAATGATGTGGATACTCTACAAAAGGGCCTTACAGAAACAGATGCTTGGTGCCAGAGCCATGGGCTCAAGCTCAATGCCAAGAAATGTATAGTTATCCCCTTTGGGAAAAATATGTATCCATGAATTACCATATAGGTGGCAGTACACTAAACACTGAAAGTTTGATAAGAGACTTAGGGACACAGGTGGACAGTGGTCTCACCTTCGATAACCACATCGCCACAACAGTCAGGAAATCCTTCTATGTGGCACACCTCATCACTAAGGGCTTTTCATCCAGAAAAAGGAGGTCATTGTCCCACTGTACTCATCCCTCATTAGACCCATTATAGAATACAATGCCCCGTTTGGTATGTACCTCTCAAGACATCTGCAACAACTGGAAAGGCCACAGAAATACCTCACTAAAAGAATCACAGGCCTAAAGCAGATGCCCTACCCTGACCGCCTTAAAAAACTCCAGCTATACTCTGTCGTATATCGTCTACTCAGAGGCGATCTTTGCTTAACATACAAGGCCATGTCAAACCCAGAGCTGTTGGACATGTACACTTAAAGAAATCCCAATCCCTCAGAGCCACACGCTCCAGGGATCTAAACCTTGTCATCACAATAAACAAAACATGCTGGAGGGATAGGTTCCTGACCCAGAGACTCCCCAGACTCTGGAATAGATTGCCCATACATGTCAAGCAGAGTGCCTCTTTGGTCCTCTTCAAAAGGAACCTTGATGATTGGATGGGAGAAAGGAAATTCACCCCGGGGATCACGTCAGTCACCCTGCTAGACAGGGGTCCAGGGAAGTAAATAGTGTGGGAAGAAATAGCCAGGGAATTGTTATGGCTAGGCTTGTATAGGCCGTAGGGCTGATAGCCTAGTACCAACCTATGAACCTATAATATAAGGTATATGACAATCATTTAATATTTAGAGAACTTTTAGATAATTTGTTGAGAAAGTAAATTAGTCTTAATAAATAATTAATTAATTAATTAATGTTAGTCTAATGAGGAATTGCAATATGAAGTGAGAGAAAGTCAGGCTTATAGTATATTTAGAGAGAAAGACAGGAAAGATAATTAGATAGCAGTAAGAAAGTAAGTGAAGAACAGAGAGTAAGAGGGTATAAGGAACAAAAAGGATCACATTTAGGGATATAGTTTATCCTGGTTTTGAGCAAGAACAAAGCCAGATTTTAGCTAGGAAGTCCTTAAGAGTGGTTTTGAAAGATGGGAAGGATGGTATAGACCTGATGGATACAGGTAAGGAGTTCCAGGCCTTACCAGCCTTGTACAAGTACAGACAATGCCTAGCAGATTTGCTAGGTTTGTAGACAGACGGGAGTTTTTGGACACTGGATAGCAATGACCGATTGGGAACATAGTTGCCTGGAATATTTTTTAGTGCTGGACAAGCAGATGAATGCTGGATAATTTTATAGGAGGTAAGAATTTAAGTTGTGTATATGTTAGTTGATGGGGCAGTTCTAACCAATTTAGGCTTTTCAGTGCTATACAGTGGTGGGTTCTGAAAGGGGTATGTCCTGCAAATTTACCAACTTTGTTATTGCATTCTTGAAGTTTTAATTTTTATGAAGTCTGGAGGTTAGTAAGGATGGGAGCACCATAAAGAAGAGCGGGGAGGAGGTATGAAGTGCCAAGTGTAGTTTTAGTTGTCCGTGAGAACATTTTAGGCTCTGAAAAGCATCCCAAGTTTTTGATGAGTTTTTCTTATGCAATTTTGTATATGCAGGTCAAATGTAAGATTATCATCCATTATCACCTCTAACAGTTTGCTATGAAAAGTGACTTCAGTGGTTGTATTATCAAGAGAAAAGACTTTAAATTTTGTTTTTTCATGAAAGAGGGATTTAGGGTAAAAAGTAGTGGTTTGGTCTTTTTTGGGTTGAGCATGAGTTGTGAATTCCAAAGCCCTTTTTCAGTGGCTGTTAAAGCTTCCCGAGTAGTTTTTTGGAGGTGTACCATGTTGTCAGATGTGCAAATGAGAGTGGAATCATCTGTGCATTGCATTAGGGTGGCCTGCTGTGTGGAAGTATAGAGGCTGTTGGTGAAAATGATAAACAGGAAGGGACCAATGATAGAGCTTTGTGTTACACCGGTGGTAACTGGGAGGTAAGGAGAGAGTATGGAGTGCCATTTTACTGACTGATACCTATTGGACAGGTAACTTTTGAAACACAGAAGGGTGGGCTGAAGAACCCCTAGTAAGAACATTTGAAGTAGAAGTTTGCTGTGACAAACTATGTTGAAGGCTTTACACAAGTCTAGAAATAAGGAGGAAACTAGTTTGCCACTGTCTCCAGCTTTAGTGACAGAATCTATACAAGTTAGAAGGGCAATGCTAATACTATGAGAAGGATGGAAGTCATGTTGTGTAGCGGATAGGAGTTCTTTCTGCAGGAGATAGTCTAGAAATTGTTTTTGAATACATTTTTTTCCAAGTATTTTGGCAAGGGAAGATAAGATTGCCATAGGTCTAAAGTTATTAATGTCTGTTGAATTTCTCCTGTGTACAGAGGGATAATATGTGACTTTTTCCAGAGAAAGGAACATGGGATTCCCAGCTTGACCTGTTATAAGGATTGAGACAGGATAGGTAGTGCTATTGGTTCCTATTTTTAGGGGCTTGCTCAGAAGTTCACCAGCTAAAGAAGAGCTCAGTTTAAGTTTGTTTGAGTAGTTTTATATAAGATGTGGGCACAGGTTTGAAGGTGAAAGTGGATGTGGTGATGTGTGGTGGTTGGGCAGGGTTGGGATTAGATGCCGAGGAACCCTTGGTTAGAGATGCTATACTATCTATAAAATAAGAGCTGAACTGTATTGCAGTTCTGAGTGGTGAGTTATTGGAAGATGGGTTTGGGTTGAATTTTTGGCCAGGATGTAAGATTTCTTTAATGGCTGTCCAAACATTTTAGGGATGTGTTTAGTATTATTCTGAAAGTTATTATAGTATAAATACCAAATAGGAGCAGTCCCAGCATGGAGCTATTACCCCGCTGGTGACCAGTCTCTTAGTGGAGGTGGTATCACCAATCCTGACTTCCTGGGTCCTGTGTGTGAGCCAGCTGGTAATTCAGCAAATTATGTAGGGATTTATATCCAGTTCAGTGAGTTTGTCAACTATACCCAATTTGGGTATTGTACTGAACACCTTAACCAGGTCCAAGTAGGCAATATGCACCATATTCCTTTCATCCATTGCCTTGGTGACCTTATCAAAGAAGTCCACCAGGTCTAGTAGGCATGATCTCCCCTTGATAAAGCCAAACTGGTCGGGTCCAGGGCTGAAGATTGCCTATCTCTTTGTTGATCATTTTCATGATAATTCGTTCCATGGCTTTGCATATTAGACTAGTCCAACTAATAGGTCTGTAGTTTCTGGGGTCAGTTGATGGTCCACACTTGTGAAGTGGGATAACTGTTGCAGTTCTCCATTCTCGTGGTACAAAGCCTGTTTTGAGTTATAGCTGAAAAGTGTCTCAGTTGGTCCTGATAGGTCATGTTTCCAGCTATTTAGAAGGCATCCTAGGATATTGTCAGGTCTACTAAGGCTGTGTTTTTGGCCTTAGCCAATGCTGCCAGGACCTGCTCCCTGTTAATAGTTGGGGGGTTATGCTACTAGGTATTTCATGGATGGAGGCGGGGGGGCTGAAGCTTGAGCTGAATTTATCAGTTATCAAATTTGCTATGTCATTGTGCTCAGTGAAAGTGGCACCAATGACCACAATTCGGCACACTGATCTGTGCTGCCTTTGAGGTTTTGGACATAGCTGTAGAAGGCCTTGTAGTTGTATTTAGCCTGAGAAGCTATTTTGACCTCATACTTGGCCTTGTTAGACATAATTAGTCCTCTTAGTTTCCTATTTGATTTAAGTAGAGACCTCCTACCATTATCTTTAGCTCTGTATCATAAATGCCATGCTGTTCAAAATGTTCTGTACATTTATCACCATGACACTGAATATGAGCTTGTCTTTTAACTTATCTAGCCAATAGATTATTGGAGCAACTCTGTTGTAATTAGGATTTGATTAAGTTCTTGAGCTTTTGCATTTGGGTAGCTGAGTAAACAAATACCTTTATTTTCTGGGACATGAAATTTTGTCCAGATTATATTTTATTTGTACTGACATCTCTTTGGAAGCACTCAAGTATTGGTTATTTTGTAGAATTGTAACTTGCATACTTACATGATAACAATTTATAATTTGGGCCTTGGTTTACTATCTACTCCTTCGCACATTGTTTTGATTGATGATCTCATTGCTATGTATGGTGTGCACATGGACTGCCTGTTTCTCACGTTTTAACTTTTTTCCTTCACTTTGTGACTTTGACTTTTCTAATTTTTTTTTTTTTTTTGTATCCTGCAGTCCTGGTTGTTTTTCATTGAAATATTCATTAATTCTGTTATGGTATTAAGCTACACATTGTAGCAAAGTCATCTGATGTTTTCTCTAATTTGTTGCCATCACAAATGTAAACATTGGCACTCATCAGCATTATCTTTGACAAGTCTTTTAGTTTTTATGTTTTTGATCTGATTTTGTGCCTGTCGTTGCTGCACCTTCTGGATTTTATATTGTTGATTGTCAATCCTTTCTTTCTTTGATGCTTTTCCTTACACTTCTGAGATGTTTAACGACCTACTATAGTGCACTAAATATTTTAATATGACAGCTGTGTCAGATAGTACATTTCACTGTCCCATTAATGGGAATAGTCAGTCCTAGATAATTAGTATTTTATGTCTCAATGTCTGTCAAATTACAGATGCTTGATAAATACATCAGCCTTGATATCTAATGTTTAATTTGTTTTCTGTATACCCTTTCCAAATGAAACCACTTCTTGAGTATGTTTGCCTGTAGTTGGAAGTAAGAGTAAAATGTTAAGTCAGCAGGGGGAAGGAAGTATTCAAGTATAAATGGACTCTGCTTAGCGCTTTCATTCTTTTAATGTAACTCACAAGAACTTCATCAGAAACAGACCCACAGTTCTCACAACACTTAAATACACAAACCAACACATCACATGACCAATCCATTAACTTAAAATACACAAACCAGCACATCACATAACCAATTAACTTAAAATATACAAACCAACACATCACATAACCAATCAATTAACTTAAAATACACAAACCTATGGGTCTATATCACATAGTCGAAGTTTTATAACTTCGAACACGAAATGTACAAACCATTCCGTTCAAAATTACAAAACTTTGACTATGAATAAAAAAAAAAAAGGAAAAACAAAATAAAATGTTGTAAGTGGGGGGGCAAGTTCCCCTGCACCCCCCACGTGGGGGCCACCCAGACCCCCCGCTACGTAAACTCTGAGATCACATCAATAGAACAGAAACCTCCCCTTACAAAGATTTCCGTTGAAATGCTCAAACTTGTACAAGTTCGAACTTATGGTCTCGACCATATAAGGTTCGAACTTGTACAAGTTCGACTATGTGATAGGAACCCCAAACCAGCACATCACATAACCAATCAATTAACTTAATAGTCATTATTAAGTTAATTGATTGGTCATGTGATGTATTGGTTTGTATATTTAAGTGTTGTATGAACTGTGGGTCTGTATGTGATGTTTTTGTGAGTTACATTAAAATTGCAAAAGCACT
>NC_056737.1:986206708-986252007 GCF_019279795.1 Protopterus annectens | reverse complement strand
GTCATAGATTCCATAGAGATTCTATGTAACCCACTGTGAGTATGTGCATAGAGATTCTGTGTAACCCACTGTGAGTATGTGCAGAGATTCTGTGTAACCCACTGCAAGTATGTGCATACAGATTCTGTGTAATGCACTGCAGATATGTGCATAGAGATTCTATGTAACCCACTGCGAGTATGTGCATAGAGATTCTGTGTAACCCACTGCAGGTATGTACATAGAGATTCTATGTAACCCACTGCGAGTATGTACATAGAGATTCTATGTAACCCACTGCGAGTATGTACATAGAGATTCTATGTAACCCACTGTGAGTATGTACATAGAGATTCTATGTAACCCACTGCGAGTATGTGCATAGAGATTCTGTGTAACCCACTGCAGGTATGTGCATAGAGATTCTATGTAACCCACTGTGAGTATGTGCATAGAGATTCTGTGTAACCCACTGCAGGTATGTGCATAAAGATTCTGTGTATCCCACTGCAGGTATGTGCATAGAGTTTCTGTATAACCTACTGCAGGTATGTGCATAGAGATTCTGTCTAACCCACTGCAGGTATGTGAATAAAGAGTCTGTATGTAAGCTACTGCAAGTATCTGCATATAGATTCTGTGTAACCCACTGCAGGTATGTGAATAAAGAGTCTATGTGTAATTCACTGCAGGTATGTGCATAGACATTCTGTGTCATCCACTTACAGGTATGTGAAGAGAAATTCCATGTAATCCAATGCATGTGTGTGAATAGAGATTCAGCATAATCCACTTCAGGTAAGTGAATATAGATCATGTGTTCCAAGTAATCCACTGCAGGTGTGTGAAGAGGAATTCTAATTCAGATTCAATAAAGCCTACACTAAGTACACATTAAGTGTACACTGTTCTGAGTGAATAGACAAGCGGACATAACACAAACCTTCCTCCTAACTTTAGTTTTCCTACTGATATTCCTGCAGCTTTAAATATTGACAGGAATTAATAAACATTACCTCAAACTGTAGACTACATGTACACTTAATGTAATCTTTCTGTGTGACTAGAAAGCACAAAAAAAATTGATAAGAATTTTATTGAATACATACCATGTACACTTAGTGTAGGCTTTATTGAATCTGGCCCTCTGTGCACATAGTGATTCCGTGTAACCCACTGTGAGTATGTGAAGAGAGATTCTGTGTGACCTCCTGCAGTTATGTGACTACAGAGTCTGTGTAACCCACTTACAGCATGCAAAGAGAGATTCTGTGTAACCCACTGCAGGTATGTGAATACAGAGTCCGTGTAATCCATTTACAGGTATATGAAGGTAGATTCCACGTAATCCACTGCAGGTCTGTGAATAGAGATTCAGTTTACTCCAGTTGAGTTATGTGATCAGAGATTGTGTGTAACCCACTACAGGTTAGTGAATATAGATTCTGTGTAACTCACTGCAGGTATGTGAAGAGAAATTCTATGTAATCCACATACAGGTAAGTAAATAGAGATTCAGTGTAACCCTCTACAAGTATGAGAGATTCTGTATAGTCCAGCAGCACTTAAGTGAATAGAGATTTTGTGTAATCCATTTCATGTAAGTGAATAAAGAGTCCATGTAATTCACTGCACGTATGTGAAGAGAGATTCTGTGTAATCTACCCACAGGTAAGTGAACAGAGATTCTCTGTAACTCACTGCAGGTAAGTGAATACAGAGTCTCTCTAATCCACTACAGGTAAGTCAGTATAGATTCAGTGTAATCCACTACAGGTATGTGAATAGAGATTCTGTGTAATCCACCTAAAGTTAAGTGAATAGAAATTGAGTGTAATCTACTACAGGTGAGTGAATATAAATTCTGTGTAACTCACTGCAGGTAGGTGAATATAGAGTCTGTATAATCCACTACAGGTGAGTAAATATAGATTCAGTGTGATCCACTACAGGTATGTGAATAGAGATTGTTTATAATCCACCTAAAGGTAAGTGAACAGATATTTAGTGTAATCTACTACAGGTGAGTGAATATAAATTCTGTGTAACTCACTGCAGGTAAGTGAATACAGAGTCTGTATAATCCACTACAGGTGAGTGAATATAGATTCATGTAACTCACTACAGGCAAGTGAATACAGAGCCTCTGTAATACACTACAGGTAAGTTAATATAGATTCAGTGTGATCCACTACAGGTATGTGAATAGAGATTCTATGTAATCTGCCAAAATATATAAACTCACCTTACGAAGTGGTCCCTCATTCTTTAGCCACAACAACTTCTGAATACAACCCAAGCCAGAGGGTAGCAAAATGACCACATCTTAGACAAATGTCTGCCTCCATCTCCATAAATAAATGAAAAGCATCTTCTCAACAAATGAATGAGTCCATCATAATATTTACAGGTGACTTTAATCGTAAGCTGCTTAATATCACCAATGAAAATATCAGTGAATAGATTGATGACCTGGGCTTATTAGCGCTTATAACAACAAATATCTCAGATAGAATCACCAGTGTCTCAGCCCTCCACCCCTCACTAAGCCGCCACCACCAAATAACCTTCCAAATATGCAACCAGATAATAAAACAAAGACCAAACATAATCATTTATAGACCCAAATCATAGTCCACCTTTCAAAACCTATAAAAACATATTCAATAAAAGAGATTGGACACCAGGCCTTACTTTACAAGACACAGAAATGGCAATCAGTATCCTAACTTCCTCAATAACCGCAATTCAAAACGTATTTTTCTTTCCAGGAATAATGCACTATCTCAGACCAAAACAAAACAATTGGTTAGCAAAAAATCTAAAAGAACTATAGCATCTCAGAGATGAGGCCTAGAAATTATGGAAAGAATCAAAATTGGCAAAGTCTACAGAAAGATTTGTCATCTTATGCAACCAGGAAAAAAAGAGCATAATAAAATATTATTTATTTATTTACTTTTATTTACCGGGATAATCTGACTGGGTGGTGGCCCATTTTTTTTCCAGAGACCCGGGGAGAAAAGTTCTAGTACAGCTCAAATTAGTTGTTACAAAAATTATACAGTGAACAATAATTAGAGTTTATACAATATGTAGAATATTTACAGAACAAAGAATTTTACAGATAGAAACATCTGGAAGCTTTTACACAAACACAGAACTATGTTTAGGTTTTAGAAGAACACAGAAGTAGAAAGGAGCTAGTAGGTGAGTATTTTCTAGATGAGCTAATAAGAAAACATTTAATAAGGTAAGCTTTGTGTACAGAGGACTGATTGATTGATTTTTTTGTGACATATATTAGATAGGGGCTGAATGTATGGGGTTAGTTGATCCTAAAAGAATAAAGTATAGGTTCACATTTTGATGTAAGTACAGGATTCTAGGAAGGGTAAACAAGCTAGTAGGGGATGGAAGGGGATATAAAGCTTAATACCTACAAAATCACCAATCCACTCTATTTGGTCATCAAGAAAATTATAGTCATCAACCTGCTAACATGTAAAGAGAAATGCCACCAAAACCTTCACGGTCAACGAAGGGTCAATAACTTTACATGAATTTCTCACTGAATCCAGTCAGACCCCCTCCCTTGCACTCATGTCTCCAAATTTCCTTGTTAACCCCCCCCCCCAAAAGAATTCTCACCATTATACTTCTTTAAAGCAATCACTGGAAAAGAAATAGAAAACTTCATTAACAAGCTCTCTGATAATGCCCCCCCCACACTGAAAACCTACACCTATACACCAGTGAAGCATTTGCTGGACTCTGACCCTCATACACTTGAAAATATAAAATGAAGCCATAGTTAAGCCAATTCTTAAAACAAGCAAGTCAAAGTCTCCTTTAGAATTTAGGCCCAAATTCATATTTCCAACACCTGGGAAGATTCTAGAAAAAATCTTATAACCAGCTTTCCAAGTATATCTCTAAGTAAGAATGGCTCTTGAGAAACCAGCATAGATTCTTGGCCACCAGCAACACAATGACTGCAGTTAAGATCTTGAAAGATGACATATTAATTAGTATGGACATGGGTAACATACCTCCCAACTGTCCAGATTTTTGCAGAATGTCTAGATTTTTGCCTCATATTTTTGATCTGTTCTTCATAAAATTTGTGTTTTTCTGGAAACTCAGTCACTAAATAATGACATAATTTAAGAAATAATTACATAATTTAAGTTTCAGACTTCATATCCTTCAGAAAAAATGCATGCTAGCACAAATCTTGTTATTCTAGCAACTTTCTGAGTTTGTAAGAGCAATAATTAAAATCTGTTTCTATTTCTGGGTCTTTGTCCCACCATTTTTTTAGGCTTTGTCCAGATTTCTTGTGATAAGATTTTGAGAGGTATGACAGGTAACCTAACAGGTGCAACAAATTGGAAAGAGCAGAGGTTGCCTAACAGGGGCAATATGTATTAGTTTGACTCAAACATACTCTTAGCTCACAACTACAAAATTCCCTCTCCCTCCAACCCCCACCCCCACCCCCAAGCAATGCAACAACCACAGCTTCCTAGTCTTAAGGCCTAGAACACGGGAATGTATATCAACTTCCATCAAAGACCTTATACAATATCCCAAATTTAGGAAAAAAGAAGAAACTCCTGGTTAGCACCACAACTTGCCTCTGTTTAATAACAAACAGTGAAATAACTTAAGCATTTCTAATAGTGAATCTTTCCTCCTTTAATAACCTTGTGCGTCACACTGCCAGCCACTGTGCTATCATGTATAGCTCTTATTTACATCATTTTTGATTCTTATTTCTGTTTTTTTTTCTTTTACAGCATACTTAAGCATGTATTTTGTGTATTACCATTGTTGTATTGCGGCTTATGCTACCCATTTGTATAACGTTTGACCTTGCTTTCATAAAGTACATTTCCAAATTATGCTTGTTCCAAACCCAGGCTGAGCCTGAAGTGAGTCCATTTGGATCAGTGCTCTACTCTGGTACACTAATTTTAAATAAGTAAATAAATGAATATCACAGGCTCTGTGAAATCTGATACAGGTAGGTAAATGTGTCCTGTTTAATCTGAAACAGGTAAGCAAATGTGTACTGTGTAATCTGATGAGGTAAGTGAATGTGTGCCATGCAATCTGATACAGGTAATTGAATGTTTATTATGCAGTCCAATAAGGTAAGTGAATTTGTATCATGCAATCTCAGACACGTAAATGAATGTGTGCCATGTAATCTAATACAGATAAGTGAATGTGTACTGTGTAATGTAAAACAGGTAAGTGAACGTGTACTGCATAATTTGATACAGGTGAGTGATTGTGTACTGTGCAATCTGATACAGGTAAATGACTGTGTACCATGTAATCTGATACAGGTAAGTGAATGTGTACTGTGTAATTTGGTACAGGTAAGTGAATGTGTATCACGTAATCTGATGAGGTTAAGTGAATGCATACTGTGTAATCTGATACTGGTAAGTGAATGTGTACTGTGTAATCCAGTACATGTACGTGGATGTGCACCATGTAATCTGATACAGGTAAGTGAATGTGTACTGTGTAATCCAGTACAGGTACGTGGATGTGCACCACGTAATCTGATCCAGGTAAGTGAATGTGTACTGTGTAATTTGCTACTGGTAAGCGATCAGAGGTTTTGTGTAATGTGCTCAAGTTAAAATAATGCAGGTTATGTATATGCTGCTCAACAAGCGAATACAGGCTCAGTGTTACCTGCTAGAGGTAAGTGAATATATGTCCCTTGTAATTTGAGACCTGTAAGTGAACATAAATTTTGCTCTGTGAATACAGTTTCTGTGAAAATCTGATGTAGGTAAGGGAATGCAGGTTCTGTGCTAATATATTGCAGGAATACATGTTCCTTTAATGTGCTATAGGCAACCGAGTGCATGTTCTTTGAAATCTGCTGCAGGTAAGTGAATATAGGATTTAAGCTAATCTTCTATGTGCTAACCTGGTACAAGTAGCTGGATACAGATTCTCTGTAATCTGTAGCGGGCATGGCAGTACATATTCTGTACTGGAGAAGAGATGCAGCAAAACAGGTGTGCTGAGTTTTATTTAGTCATAGATATGGTATGACTGGGGCTAATTTCAATGATTATGATTCAGTATAGAATCCAAATGGGGGTTGATGATGATGACAGAACCCAGCTGGCATGGCACAGTGGTGCAGCGGATAGCATTGTCACCTCACAAGAGGTTTACCAGTTCAATTCCTGGCTGGGGTGCCTTCTGCATAGTGTCTGCATGCCCTCCCTGCATTCTTCTGGGTGCTCTGATTTCCACCCACATTCCAAAGACATGCAGTAGGTGGACTGGACACGCTAAATTGGCCATTGATGTGAGCATGTGTGTGATTGTGTTCTGTGGAAGGAATACTGTGGCAGGACTAGCCTCCCTGCAGTGTAAACTTTGGCTCTAGTTGATAGTTGATGTTGAAGTGGCACCCCGATCCCATGTGCAAAAATGGGAAGAAGGGCTTGTGGATCGATGACAGAACCCAAATATGTTATTTTACAGGCTGCTGTTTAACTACTCTCCTGCTAGTGTATTTTGAACAAAACTAGGCTGGTATTCACAGTCCCAAGGACTGCACATCCATAGCAGTTATGTGTGAGGAGACTGGCTATGTCTATAATGCAAATACAGCAATGTGAAAGCTTCTGCAATGAAACACCCGTGTTTATGAAATGCTTAAACTTGATGAAATTATGCTTAGATATGTGCAAAGTACTATGTGGAAACCTAAATGCTCATCTATTTCAAAAGTAGTTGGATACTATGGACAAACCTTCTGTGGTTTGACATTATTATACCCAACCATGTAGCGATACAGCTGTTTTATCCCCAGACGTGAAACGTCAAGTTAGGTTTACCAACTGCATTGAAAAGTGGCATGTCTATCTGTCTATCTATCTATCTATCTATCTATCTATCTATCTATCTATCTATCTATCTAAATATGTGTGTGTGTGTGTGTGTGTGTGTGTGTGTGTGTGTGTGTGTGTGTGTGTGTGTTTGTGTGTGTATGTGTGTATATATATATATATATATATATATATATATATATATATATATATATATATATATATATATATATATATATATATATATATATATATATATATATATATATATATATATATATATATATATATATATATATATATATATATATATAGGTCCATTTCAGATAGTCAAACTTTTAAAAGCTTGACTTTCATATGGCCGAGACCATATGATCGAGCTTTTAAGAGCTCGACCGCTCTGAATGGAGATCTCCATACAGCACGGAACGGGAAGATTTCCCATTTCTGCATTTTAGTGCGATCTCAGAGTTGGTATATTTAAGTAGCAGGGGGTGTGGGGGGCTTGCCCCCCTGTTAAGCACATTTAGTTTTTATTTTGTTTTTTTGTATTTTTTTTTTTTTACATGGTCAATGTTTCAAATTTGAGATGTCGATCATGTAAAGTACATATATATATATATATATATATATATATATATATATATATATATAGACACATATATATATATATATATATATATATATATATATATATATATATATATATGGATCTAGGATGTTTGCTCAAATGTGCAAATGTCCGAATCCATAACAACCACACACACTTTAACAAAAGCACTTTTATCGAAAAAAGCATTTTCGTTAAAGCATGTTACAAAAAAAAAAACACTGCATTAACATTTTAGCAGGGAGGCGAAGCCCCCCCTGTACCCCCATGTGGGAGGCTGTGCCCCCCACACCCCCTACTTTAATATTCTCCCTCCGAGACCACACTACAGTGGGGAAAAGGGAATTTTCCCTTATCTGCACTGTAGTACGGCCTCGGCAACAGGTATACTTATGCAAAAGTGCTTCTTCGGTGAAAAGCACTTCCGTGTTAGTATGCCCAGCCGTTTGGGTTTCGGACGTTTGCTCATTCGAGCAAACATCCTAGACCCAAATATATATATATATATATATATATATATATATATATATATATATATATATATATATATATATATATATATATATGGATCGAATGAAAGTTCAATAGTCTGAATCCACAATCACCACCGAACACACTTTAACAAAAGCGCTTTAATCGAAAAAACGCTTTCATTAAAGTGCGTTAAAAAAAAACATTGAATCTACTTTTATGCAGTGAGGCAAGCCCCCCCTGCACCCCCCATATGGGGAGCTGTGCCTCCCACACCCCCCCACCTTAATATTCTCACTCTGAGATCTCACTACAGTGAGGAAAAGGGAATATTCCCTTATCTGCACCCTAGTACGATCTCCACAACAGTCATTCCCGCATGACTCCCTCTAGTTGCAAGCATACTTCCGTAAAAGTGCTTTTTTGGTAAAAAGCACTTTCACAGAAGTATGCCTGGCTGTTTATGCTTTGGTGAAAAGTTCCTTCGGGGATCAGTACCGATCCCATATATATGTTTATAAATATTTATGACTGTATTAGTTTGTAAGTAGCATACATGTGCACTTTATTAAGCAGACTGATATTTTCACTGAGATCAAATTTTTTCATTAATAACTTGCATTGAAATAGTACAAAAACAAGACATACTGATTTATTTTTAAATGATATGGCATAACTGAGATATGCTAAGAACTTTCTCGTGTTCCTGCAGCCATCACTGGTCAGGCCAGCTCGCTCACAATATCCTGAAGACTATTTAGCCTATAGTATGAGATACACACATGGTCTATTTCTAAATTTTGAAGTTTCAAAACTTTGAATTTCTTATGGTCGAGACCATAAGATTGAAGTTTTGAAACTTCAAATCATTTAATGGAGATTGCCATATAGTGTGGAACAGTACATTTACTGTTTTCCTTGCTGTAGTGCGATCTCGGAGTTGGTATATTTAATTGGCAGGGGGTGTGGGGGGTGCAGGGAGAGGGTTGCCACCCAGCAAAAATGTAAAAAAAAAAAATATTTTTGTTTTTATTTTTTATTTACATTTCAAAGTTTCAAAACTTTGATCTTATGATCTCAACCGTAAGAAATTCGAAGTTTTGAAACTTTGAAATTTAGAAGTAGACACACATACACACACACTTACTGAAATTCATAAAAAAATCTGCGTGAATTTTCTTCAGTAACTGTTAACCCACCATTATTATCTGCAATCGGTGTAGTCTGGTAACAGTCACTGTGGAAAAGCAGGAATTTATTTTTAAAGAAGCTGAAAACAATTTTAATCTTACAAAATATTATCAAGCTGTGGAAATTCAACTTAGATGAATACTTTCACGGAAATGCATTATTTGTCCAAAGTAAAGTCAATGTTACATACGATTGTTGTATGATGTTGGAAATAACAGTAGTAATGCCACGTGTTGGGAGTTTCAGGTGTTTTTTTGTAAAGTTGAGCGTGCATGGCAGTGTTATTTACACAGGGAATGTGTGGGAAGGAGTAACTAAAAATTTCATTATGTGCAGATCTAATAACATGACACGGTATGACTGTGGAAATAATTAAAACTTTTGATTTTTGTTTTAGTTGTAATTTGTGGATTATGAAGTTACAAAACCAAATGAGCACATTGTTTACCTGATTTGTGCTTCACTGTACTGATATGATGAAATGATTAGGTTTTCTGTAGTCAGACTGTCAGCGAAGGTAAGATGTTAAGATTTCTTTCCTTATGGTAGTTAAGTCATGGTGTAAAAATGCATGCATGTATAAGGAATTCAGATATGCTTTCATGTTGGTTGTTGCTGGAGGCGAGGAAAGTGATTAGTTTTGTTAAACCAAGTTTCATTAGGGTTACTCGTGTATGTTGCTCCAGGTTATAACATGATGCAGCAACAGAGATCAAGACAAGACAATACAATTTCATCCCTAAGGAGATCCTTGTTCTCATAGGCACCCTAAGGACATATGGCAAGTATCTTTATGGAATAGGGGAAAAACAGCCTGACAGAACAAAGGTGTAGAACCATACCTATCAACCTCTCAGAGCAATAAATCTGGACAAATCCATAAATAAAAGTGGGACAGAGGTGCAAAAGTAGGGGCAATTTTTAAATATTGCTCTTACAGTCTTAGAAAGTTGATAGAACAATGGGTTTTGCATTAGCATGAATTTTCTGAAGGATATGAAATCTGAAACTCAAATGTCTGTCATTATTTTCCAAATTCAGTCTTCAATGAATTGCCACTAATTTGCCAGAAAACTGCAATTTTATGAAAAAAGGACCAAAGATAAGTAGCACAAATGTGGACATTCTGTGGAAATCAGTACAGCTGAGAGGTATATGTGCTCCCAGGTTATTATGGGGGTAAATGCTGTTGGAGAAGATCAGCACACTGAGTCAGTGCGAAAAAGGGTGAATGACATGGTAGGATGTGCAAAACATAAGCAAGACAGAATGCAAGTGCCCATAGCAGTACTGGTGGGGGGGACTCCCACACTCATCCCTTTAACACCCAGTGAGGAGTACCTGCTCTCCATACATAGAGATGAGTACGACACTGCTGAGGATGGCACATGCATAATCAGAGGTGGTGAGGACACATGCATCTACCCACCCCAGCATCATCACAGCCATGTCCAGGAAAGTTAGCACATCCACCATAACATTCACATTAACGAGATGACAGCAGAGGGTAACTGCTTACGTGTAATGCATGATATTTACTATCAACAGGTGAGCCCTCCTTTTCTGCCAATTGTGAAAGTGAAGTGATTATGCATGGTAAGTGACCACATAATTCATTACACAGCATTCAATAGTTTGCTCTACTGGCATGCTACTTCACATGGTCAACTGCAGGAAGTAGCAGTTCCACTTTATCAGAATAGCTGGACAATGTAAAGAACAGAATGACTACTGATGACAACAATGTTATTTTATTCATGAGACAGCCTGAGGACAGTGACACCACATCTGCCTCCATGCTGACACCAGAGGCACAGGCAGCAACCATGTCTGCCTGCATGCGGACACCAGCAGCACATGCAGCAACCACGTCTGCCTCCATGCTGACATCAGTGGCACATACAGCAACCATGTCTGTCTACATGCTGACACCAGTACCACATGCAGCAACCATGTCTGCCTCCATGCTGATACCAGTGACACATACAGCAACCATGTCTGCCTGCATGCTGACACCAGTGGCACATACAGCAACCGTATCTGCCTACATGCTGACACCAGTACCACATACAGCAACCACATCTGCCTCCATACTGATACCAGTGGCACATACAGCAACCATGTCTTCCTGCATGCTGACACCAGTGGCACATACAGCAACCATGTCTACCTCCATACTGACACCAGTACCACATGCAGCAACCATGTCTGCCTCCATGCCGACACCAGTACCACATACAGCAACCATGTCTGCCTCCATGCTGACATCAGTACCACATATAGCAACCAAGTCTGCCTCCATGCTGACACCAGTGGCATATACAGCAGCCATGTCTGCCTCCATGTTGACACCAGAGACACATGCAGCAACCAAGTCTGCCTCCATGCTGACACCATTAGCACATGCAGCAGCCATGTCTGCCTCCATGCTGACACCAATACCACATACAGCAACCAAGTCTGCCTCCATGCTGACACCAGTGGAACATGCAGCAACCACATCGGCCTCCATGCTGACACCAGAGGCACATGCAGCAACCATGTCTGCCTCCATGCTGACACCAGTGGAACATGCAGCAACCATGTCTGCCTCCATGCTGACACCAGAGGCACATGCAGCAACCACTATAATGAGGAGATATTAACCTGAAAGTCATGGTCTATAGTTGTGGCCCACATGCTGCCTCTTTAGCTGTGCAGCCACGCACCATGTTTGAGTCTGTTGCATGGGTCCCTTACTATTGCTGTTGGCTGGCCAAGCTGCGGTGATATCATGGGACATTTCACCCCCAGACCAGCGTATGCTCATACTGTGCTGAATACAACATATGGAAACATCTTACATACAGTAGCAGGAGTCATACTGAAGTGCATCCCCAGCCTCACCTAGGGAAAGGAAATGGGTTTTAAGTAGGCCAAAGACTCACTCGATGATACTTCATGCCTGTGACAGGGTGGTGTTAACATTTCTCTGTAGCTAACATTGGATTCCTTGCAAGGTATATCAACCAGGTGTCTAGGGGGTAACCTGCATCACCTGAAAAACACAACAAAAGAAGAGAAAAGAGGAGGGGTGGCAAAATAAAGGAAAGCTTTTTTAGTAATAAGCAATACATTTTCCAAATACTAACTAATTAGATGGAAATTAAAATTTCTACCTACTAGCATGGTGACCGTGCGGAACTCTACCATGCAGGAAAAGGGAGAATGTGAGCTTGTGTGCCAGATATGAGAATCATGGGCACTGTCAGGATTTTGGGCCGACACTTTGTTGATGCACACATCATACCTTGCACACTACCAGGCAGCTGGTGATATGGTAGCCCTTTCTATTCTGATACACAGAGCAGTTTGAAAGGGATGCTCAGGGACAGCAACAGGTGAAATTCTTGTTGAGTGGAGCAGTGGAAGACGTATAGCGTATGCAACAATGAGAAATATTTATTAATGACTGAAAGGCACCGGCCAGCTATGTAACAACACAAGAGATAATGACACACTACAAATGAAGTATTTCCGATGGACCTGTTTTTTCCCCTGTAGCTTTCACTTGTACACTTGAAAGACTCTATGCAATGTGTTCACCTTGACTAACACTTCTAGGTTATCTTTAAAAATGGTCATCCAGTGTGTCTCATAAAAATTGAAAAACTAAGATGTCAAGTAACAGTAGGCAGAAAATGTGTTACGCACCATAAATTATGCTGAAACATTGAGCTTAATCTGAAAATACTATTGTAAACGTCAAAAAGGTGACAATGTTTGCTTATAAGATTCAAGGAAAAAGAAAACAGGCTGTAGTGGATTTTAAAAAGGCTTGATTAATATGGAGCAAATCCCAGAATAATGATGGAAACCAGAAGCCCAATGTCTGTAGGTCAAAGGTAAAATAAGGACCCATGTGATCAGCAAGGAATTAGATGCGTCAGCTTCTCCTAGATGTTAGTTGCACATTTAACTGTTTTTAGATGAATATATATACAAATAAAAACAAATGAAAAGAGGCCCACGTCAGCTGTAAACATGGGCATGATGCCACAACTTTCTCTTTTAACATGCACCTGTTTGCAATTGTAGGACCACAAAATTGGTACACTGGAAAGATTTCCATATGAGAATACTAATCTGTTTCTTTTGTATGATTAAAGGATGCGGTGAGGAAAGTGGCAGTGTGCAGTTCTCTGCAGAAAACAGCAGCATGCTAAGGAAATGCATCTATAAGAATTAGGGACCAGGCTACTTCTGCTTTTTCACCAGACTAGCAACTAACACTGAAAAAAAGAAGCAATGGTGTGCATGTTAACACAGAAGGTACTTGGGTACCTATAGAAACGGGTTACAGCTGCTATATGACCTACGTAAGGATTTAGAGAACTTCCACAGTTTAGAACATGCCTGCAAAGCACAAAAATTGGCAGGAGCTGGATTCCCCAGGTGGGGTCCACAATGATAGATTTTGGGGATGTAATACCTAGTACAATGTATGTTGTATGATGTATGTTTGCAGACGGTGCAGTGGTGCAGCAGTTAACGTTGTTGCCTCACTGCAAGAGGTTCTCTGGTTCCATTCTTGGTTGGGGTGCCTTTTGTGTGGAGTCTGCATGTCCTCCCTGTGTTTTTGTGGGTTTCTTCCAGGTGCTCTGGTTTCCTCCCATGTTACAAAGACATGCATCTGGAACATTTCTCCCTGGGCTTCTGCTGAAAATTGGCTTGTTCCAAGTTGGACTTTACCGGGTAACCAAATAATAAATAAAGATGTTTAGCCATTTGTATTTTCACTTGTGAGTCACATAAATATGCACCTTCTCCCAGCAGCACTATAGTAAAGTGAAGTATAAGTATTGTTAAGTATTCTGCTATATATATTTCTTTCTAACAAAACAGGGATCACCACCCATGAACGTCTAAGTTGCACAGATATAATTCTTCAATAAATGCTTCATTTTACAGCAATACTTTTACAAAACAACTATTAACAGTTTGATGTATGTTTGCAATACTTTTACAAAACAACTATTAACAGTTTGATGTATGTTTGATTCTGTCATAACTGTGAAGACTGCCACCAGTAAACATCAGATTTGAACTACACACCTTTAATTCTTTAGTAAATACACCTGATCCAATACTATATAATTTGGCTCTGTTACAAAATTGTGAAGCTCACCACCAGGTAATGTGCTCAGTTTGCTGGTAACTTACCTCTAGTCTTTCCTTGCTCCCTAGTCACCACTCTTCAATCTCCACACAGACTCTGAATGTGGTTAAACAAGGTTTCTTGTGCTTTGCGTGCATGTTTGCTACTCCATAGAAATTATGTGCACTTTGCTGCAATATACTGAACAAAAAAATCACAAAATAGTGCAGGGTAACAAATGTTTCATCAGAGAAGCTAACAATTCACTCAGCTGGGAAAGCAGCCATTTTCATTTTGATGGTCTGCACCGTAACCGTCTGTAAATCTAAAATGAAGTTTAACTCGGGGATGAGCTCTCCTTGTAGTCCACTGCCTGCTGCTATTATTTCTGTTGCCTTGGTAAATACTAACACTAGGTCAGATATGCCCCTAGCTCTGCCTTGTATTTACCCCAATAACTTGCTGCATTCTAAAATCACTCATACCAAAACTACAACAGCAGATGTGTCACAAGACCAAAGCACACAAGTAGTACTTTGGTCAGTGCGTCCTATGTGGCACGCACTCACTCTTCAAGGGTTGAGGTCGTTTACTGAGGATGAGTACTTATTAACAATGTAAAAGTTGTAATTTTTATGGCTTTACATGGTTAACAAATAACTGTCAGATAAAAAATGAGTATTGCATGTAGTGAGTACTGGTTTACAGCTACATTGTGGCACAAAGCATATGGTAAGTGTAACAGCAAATGCATTAAACTATAAATACAGGTGCATATTTATGATACTTTAGATAAAAACACTTTTAAGATTTCTACTGATCTGCTAAGCAAGCATTGTTACCCTTTCAGTACCCACTCGGTATTGATCCATTGAATTTTAAGTTCTGCATGGTAAGGACGCTTAAAAATCCAGATGGGACTGACCAAACTCTCAGCTTAGCCGGCAGGTATCACCACGAACGAACAGAATGTGCAGTGGCCATTTATGTTTCAGAAAACCAATGGTGTTCAGCATAAACTGATAACTGCTCAGTGCAAGTGGTTTGTGCTGAGTATAGAACCTAGTCAAAACTCTCTATCCAAAACGTTGTTTCTACAATCAGAATCTTATGACTTGGCACTGAATGCCAAAGTAGGTATCATTCAAGTTCATTTTTGCTCAATAAAAAATCAGACTATTAAGCAGATTTATTTTGATTGCACTTATGCATGTATAAAATAGACATTGTCACCCAGCTCTATGCCTGGCTACAGGGATAGCCACAGCCTCTAACATCAGCTCATTATGGGGTTGGTGGGGCAGTAGGGCAGTGGTGTAGGGCTTCACTCAGGGAGGTCCAGCTGTGTGAAGCAGCCTAGAGCTTAGCATAGCATGCAGAACCCTCACAGGAATCATCCATTAGGGCTTTATGCCTGAGTACAGAACAACTTACTTTTGGAGAATCATATTGTGGCTAAGCTGTAGACATTCTCAGGATGTCTATACTTCCAAAAGAATATTAGGAAGTAGAAAAGTGCTGGAGACAAATTACTAGCGATTCTGATGAATGCAGTAAAGTAAACAAATAAGTTTATGGTTGAAGGCAGGAATGGGGATTCACAGAGTTGCAGTGTGCAGCTGTGAAAAATCTTTGCATAAAAACACTGTTGGATGACAAAAAAATACTTACTACACAGCAATATCAAAATGGTAATGTTTCAGAAAGTCAGCTGGCTGAGCTCCAATATGATAATTAGAAGTGATAAAACAGAGCAACTCTGGCAAATTACAAGGCTTTTATAATATGTAGCAGAGCAGGCAGGGAGAACATTCAAACAATACCTATGCATCACAAATGAGACTACTTGGCTAGGTTGTGTACAATACAAGTGGTGACTTGTGTAGGCCCAAAGCACTTTATGCCAGTAACAGCTATAAAAAGAAGCAATTCTTTTGTCAAAGAGGTGGTCAAAATCATATAACCACTATTATCACAGTTATAAAGGGCAAAAAAGGAGGGTGCATGCAACAGTATGAAACAGGAGAAAATCTTAGCAGCTGTAGAGCCCATTTTGGGACATGTTTGGGGGATTCCAAGCCACAATGATACCTCTCATCTTCTTTGCTCAAGAATGCAATGCCAAAAATAATGGGTGGCAATGCTCCAAAATCAGGGATGTTTTTTATATATTACTCCAATTCACTTAAAATGTTTATAGGACAACAAATTTTGCACCAATAAAATTTTAAAAATGATAAAGTATGAAACTCCAAAGTCTTTCATTATTGCAATGAGGCAACATCAGGGACATTCTGCAAAATCCTGAACAGTTAATAAGTATGGCCAGAGCAGGATCATGGTCAAATGATACCCAAGAAAGGACCAGGCCTCTCACCAGCCATACCAGTACCTCATTACACGGCTGTGTCTCCCCAGTTACCATACAACACAGTGCAAACACGCAAGTGTGGATTCTATTTTTTTCCTTATTTTTACAATGATCAAAGAGATTTGGATTTAATTAAAAAAATAATTTCAAATTTTACAGGAAAAACACTGACAGACATTTGCTAAACAAAACAAAAGATAAACGCTTTCACATTGAAAACGGACTTAGCATAAGCAACATTTACATTCTCTTCTCTTGAAACACACACATTAAAAATGCATCAGGCAACACATTAAACTACAAGAGACATACTAGGATTCATAGTCAAATAGCATCTAGTGAAAAGAAGAAATGCAAGGGCCAAATGTGTAATGTACTTACTAACAGCCTAGGACAGCCCACTAGACACATGCATTCCTCTTTAGGAGCAGTCCAGGAGTACTTTCTAGAAGTAACTTGGCCACAGTCACACAGAAGACAAACAAAAACAAGGGAATTGAATCCTGCACCACAGGAAGCAGCTCTTTAACAGTGAATAGCCTTATTCATCTGCACTAAGTGCCAGACAAACTGCTTTATCATGAATACTGCACATTTCATACCTAAATGCCTGCAACAACTCAAAGTAAATTAAAAATGTATTCATAGTAATCTTTTAGCATTAAACTTGTAGGCTACATGCTGTTCAGTTTATTCACAGCCAAGTAATAATCACATTCTCAACAATCAACATAACAAGGAAACCAAGTTCCATAACCAAAGAACATGGCTCATATGGTGATGCCCTTGTTCACTATAATCAGTTCCTTCCTTTACATCATAATTACTTTGGGATGCAGGAACTGTATATACATACATACACATGTATATATGTATCTGTATCTATAAAAATATATAAATTTATATACCTATTTATCTATATCTATCTCAGCAAGATGTTCTCTGGTTCGATTCTTGGCTGGAGTGCCTTCTGTGTGGAGTCTGCATGTCCTCCCTGCATTCGTATGGGTTTTCTCCGGATGCTCCAATTTCCTCCCATGTTACAAAGACATGCGTCTGGAGCATTTTTCCTTGGGCCTCCACTGAAAATTGGCATTGTTCCAAGTCAGACTTTCCCTGTTAAAATTATATATATATAAATATGGGTCTGTGACAGCTGTGTCCTGGCCCAGCAATCAAGGAGCCTCAATCCTCACCACTAACACCAGAGAGGGCGTCTCATATATGAGGAAAGGATAACAAATACACACAGTAAAGTGCAATTTCCCTTAAGAACACACAGAGATCACAGTCAGTCCAGGGCTGGTCGCTCCCTTGCTCTCCAGGTCCCCAGTAAGACTCCCCACTAGCACAGCTATAGGGCCCAGATCTCAGCCTAGCTGGGCAAGGTAAAATCTCCAGCACTCTCTCTGTCAAACTAGTGCTTCATGTCCCTGCCCAAGTAGCTGACACACACACACTTTGAGATAAGAGTTTATACAACCACACAGACACTTCTGGGGAAGGTTGGCTCAGGTTCTCCAGCTGTGCCCATTTTACCTAGACTATATGGTAGTAATTACTGCCACCACCAAGCAAATATTATCAGCTACCCAAAGGCCCTTAAAAGGGTGTCCAATTATTACTGTGCAATATTATTATCCAATTGGTAAGTGTGACTAGTCAGTCAAGGCTTGTTAGAGTGGCTTTGTACAATAAACTCTGTAAATATGCAATGTACTCTAGAGCTTAACTTATCTCTACACAAACCAGCCACAGTTAAAAGATTTTAAAATATTTAATAATAAATAAAACCACAAGACAATACTTTCTACTATACAGTTAGTGCTAGTCAGGAGAGTTCAGAGATCACACAGAAATACTTAAATCAGTAGTGCAGTTCTGACATCACAGAAAAACACTTAGTCTAATCTTTATAATTCCTGGCAACCTTTCAGAGAAAACACATTTCTAACATACTACTTACATAAAGAGAGCATAAGGCAGTGCTGAGTTGCATATCAAGACAAAAATGCTCAATAATCTCTGGTTCTCACTGTTTAAATTGAAACTGCAGTTCTGCTAAAATATCACATCATGTCACACTTTCCTGGTGTTCCCAGGCTGACAGAAACTGCATTTATATTCTTTTACACAATAAAGGACATTCCACATGTAAATTCTGATCATTAACTTCAGCTTTAAAACAATAGGCAGGATGCTTACTCCAGACTCCCCGACTCCAAATTCTAACTTCAAAGGAACAGACATAAAGTAATTTTAATTTCAAAGGACCAAAAAGAAATGCTTGACTTAGCTTTCTTTATAGCAGAGGGCAATGTTGCCAAATTGTTTTAAGTTCAACATTTCACAGTATTTACAAATGATATAATTATGTACCAAATCTATTTGACTAGGCTGGCAGCCTTCACCCATTTCTACCAGTCTTCACAGGGTCTATGTCAGATGATTGAGTTTTCAAAAACTCAAAATTCATATGCTCAAGACCATATGATCAAGTTTCTGAAAACTCCAACAAAAAAAAATACACAAAAATCTACTTTTTTTATATTTTTACAGAGGGGAAGTCCCCCTGCACCTCCACAATCCCTGCAAATTAAATATACCAACTCCGAGATCACACTACAGTAAGGAAAAGGGTAAATTCCCTGATCCACACTGTACCGTGATCTCCATTCAAAAGCTTCACGTTTTCAAAAACTCAGTCATATGGTTTCAACCCTATGAATTTCAAGTTTCTGAAAACCTGATCACTGATAGGGACCCATATATATATATATATATATATATATATATATATATATATATATATATATATATATATATATAGATATAAAAACACTTTATATATATATATATATATATATATATATATATATATATATATATATATGGAAACACTTTATATGCTCGAAACCCTGAAATATCGAATTTCAGAATCTCGAGCCCATAAAGTGGAAAGGCTAAAACATCGAATACCCAGGAGTGCGAAATTCAAAATCTTGCATTTCGGAGATGTTGAATCAGTGGTTCTGGTATTGTGCTATGTTTATGGATTCAAGTAAGTGTTTATCTTTTTTAGGGTTTTGGGTAGAGGCTGTAGTGTGTGTTTGTGTGTTTTGTTATTGTGGTGTGTGTGTGTGTGTGTGTGTGTGTGTGTGTGTGTGTGTGTGTGTGTGTGTGTGTGTGTGTGTTCGAGGGAGATGTAGCTTGTGTGGTGGTATTTTGCGTGTTTGTGTATGTAATGCGACCTTAAAGTTAGTACATTTAAGTAGGGGGGTTGTGAGGTGCATGGGGGCATAGCTCCCCTGCTTGTACATAGGACTGGGCTGTGTGTTTGTTTGTGGGGAGGAAGGTGTGTGTATGTGTATATGTGCGGTGTGTGTGTGGTATAGAAGTCGTGATTTTGAATTTTGCACTTCTGGGTGTTCGATGTTTTAGTTTTTCCACTTTATGGGCTCGAGATTCTGAAATTCGATATTTTCAGGATTTCGAGCATATAAAGTGAATCCATATATATATATATATATATATATATATATATATATATATATATATATACATATACATATAGACACACACATCAGTTACAGTCCTTGCATGACTACATCCACATCAGATGTTTGCTTACAATCAAATGAATGAACAAAGACATAAATAATGACCTAGACGAATATTTCACATCACTGCTGCAAGAACCACACAGTGCTACTCATTATTTCCCTCATGCCTTCTTACAACATCTTACAACAGCTTAGTAAAAGAAGAAACAGATTTTAAATGTAGGTCTTGTATACTTAAAAATTTGCTTTTATAGCACGTTTCGTATTAGCAAACATTCTTGAAGTGGTATGACGTTTGAAACTCATGTTTGTCATTATTTAGTCATTGCAGTCTACAATATTTTACCAGAAAGGAAAACATTCTAGAAGAAACAGACCACAAATATGAGGAAAAAATATACTGCAACTTCTATTTGCCCTTTCAGCTTATTGGCTCAAGAACTGAGAGACAAAAATCCCTAATCAGAAATAGGTTTTAAATATTTCTCTTATTTACTTAGAAAATTGATAGAACAACAAGCTTTGCATTAGCAATCATTTTGAAAGGATACAAAATCTAAAACCTACATGCCTGCCCTTATTTGTTTAATGCAATATACAGCAACTTGCCAGAAAGCTATACATTTTTCAAGGACTAGACCAAAATATCCATTAACTTCTTCCTTCAAGAACTTGCATCAAAGTCAAAAGGATTTTAAGTATTATTTTATTGTAGATATTTGTTAACCAGGGATGCCCACTGGGTAAAGTCTACCCTTTCAGAGGTGACATAAGAGCGCTGTCTTGTTAAGTGCCTTGCTCTAAGTCATATAGTTGGCAAATGGTAAGAGAAGGATTCAAACCCTGTACATTTGACTACAGAAAGCAGTTTGTTAACATCACAGAGCCTAAAGTGTTAGACAGCTAAAATCTGCTTAAAAATGAACAAAAACATATTTTTGCATCAACATGCATTTGCTAAACAATAAAAACTACAGAGCTCGAATGAGTGGCGTTACTGACTGACTGTAAACCTCAGTGATTCATCAGATAATTAAAAACTTAATGAAGGTCTGGCAATCACTCATCAAGCTTTTAGTGAGCTGCCTCTTGTAGTCAAGAGTACAGGGTTTGATTCTTTGTACCTCTGTCTGTCTAATGTGTGATTCTGAGCAAGTCACTTAACCAGACAGTACTCCTGAAAAGTAATTTGTTTACCTGGCTAACAGATTTAGAAAAACAATAGATAAAAATGAAAATAAAAAAGTGTTTCATGTGCATTTCATGAACGAAAGGACTATCAAACTCTAATGGCTGAACTTGTTTTACCAGGAAATATTTCTGATCACACACACACACACACACACACACACACACACACACACACACACACACACACACACACACACACACACTGCCTCTGTAGTAACCATTAAACTGCTGCTTTCTAAAAATTATTTCTGCATTATCTGAAAAATGAAAAAAAGACACTGCCTGTTGCTAGTTTCTGTTCTTTTAAATTGAGAGATTGTACGATGACACTTTCCATCAGCTTTTCTAAAAATAAAAACACTACATTGTACCAGCTTCCACATGGCTCCAGGAAGTCTGTCACACTGGCGAGGTTGGGGTGATGTGGGTGGGGACAACTTTTTTGTTTTTGGTTTTCATAGTGAATACCTTTGATTTTAGCTATAGTTCTGAACTTCTGGCAAGTTCCATGTCATCTCACTATGCCTAAAGCTAGCCCTACAAGTAAACCTGTAGAGTGCAGACACCATGGGGAAAGTGACATAAATGTGACAAGTTATTAAAACAAACTGAAGTTTATGGTGGACCATCTTACAGTCAGGTGTCCCTGCCTCCTGTGACATCCCACACTACACTTTGTCATTTTGTTCACTTGCATTCAAAGTCTTCCAATACTGTGAAATATCATTGAGAAAGTTCTCATAGCAGTAGATATTCATGTTTTGCTGGTAAAGTATATGCTTTCCATTGAAATAAAGGCTCAGGAACCAAAATATATGCGCAGTATTATGCTGTATTGTTCTCATATTTGCTGTATGTTTTAGTAACCACAGCAGCAATTAATGTGCTGTTTGGTTTGTAGGAAAGTTTGTCATGTAGTGCCAGCAGACCTATTTTGTGGGCCATAATTTGTCAAAAAATTTTATATAGTACTATGGTACAATGTATAAGGCATACATCTTGTGAATATGCTGCTGGGAAGGTACATGTAATATCAGCACAGGATTGTATTGTATTGGTGGAAAATGTCACATGACACTGTAGCACAATAGTACACTGTATAATGGCAATGTCATCTGAATGGATAACTATGGAACAGGTACCTTCATATGTTCCTAGCAACACATATTGTTTTTTTTTTCATCAAACTCAAACATGATTTAGCATGTCTGCAAACTGAGGCAGAAAAATACTGTATAAATTTTAGTGATGCTGAAAGCAATGTTCTGGTGCACACAGTGCAGCAGTGAATTCCAGCTTCCACAGATATTGCCAGTACATTATGTCTGCCCAGGCTGTCAGTGTTGTCTGTGGCTGAAGATTGGCATAGACACAGAGTGGCCATGTACATGGATTACTGTAAGGCATGCTCAGGTTCTTTGCCAGGAGCAGCCAGAACCACGTTACCTCTCACAGTGGGAAATGAGGACTACCTACATCCAGAACTTAAACTCCTCAGCAGCAAGCATAATCTAGGTTCTGGTCACACAATAGCACACCATTCCTGGCTCAAGAGGTCAAGATCCCTTTACAGTCTCACCAGCATAAGTACAGCAGGCCAAGTTTGTGATGTAGGACATCATCCATGCCACAAGAGTCCTCAAGCCCCCCCCCCTACATCAGCACCACCAGAAGGCAGGCTGTATATAATCCTCCATAACAGCTATCACCAAGTATCCTTCCAATAACCTCATTCCTAACATCCTACCCTAGTAACATGTGCTCCCCAACCATTTTGTGTTACTGTGCCACCAGGCCCCATCTATCAGTTGATCTGTCCTCACATCTTCTACCTCATTTCTCCCAACTCAGCTTGTGTTGATACACTTGTACTATTGTGTGCCCTAGTACCCGGGGCAAATTATGACAAATGCACCCCACACTATCCTCCTTCCCACATATTGTTGAGCTAATGTGTTATGCACAATGCAACTAGAGCATATACTGACTACCAAACGCTGATGGGAACACTGCATACATGATGTTTACTGTTTTATCTCATAAATGTCATGGCCTAAGATTACTAACTAGATGTTGTCACCTTGCCAACATTTATTTTTTTTTTTATTTTACATTTGTTTGCCAGGAGTGTCCACTGGGCCGGAATGAGCCCATTTTCAGTGGAGGCCTGGGGAGAAAAGCTCCAAATAGAAGTGTACAACAAACAGCAAATCTGACAACAAGTACTGCTTACAGTTAGGTTACAGACTGAAGTTAAAAATAAAAGGAAAAAAAACTATTAGCTACAACAAGTTAAAATGCTAGGCATGTGTACTGTTGAAATGTTAACAGTCATAACAGTATATAAACAGTTACATAGAATATAGGTACAAATTTGCAAATGTAACAGTTGGAAGGGGTCAGGTTATGTGGGGTGCCAAATATTGCAAGCATCAATGTGTAGCACTTCTTACTGACCATATCGCATCCTCCAGTTAATGAGCATCATCTGCCACACATACTGCTGCTGGGTGGTGCACTCCACCCACATGGTCAGAATGTTGATCCTGTCTCTGTGTTATGTTGTAGAGCACGCCACAGAGAACGAACATCTTGCTGGCTGCACTAGGTTAAACTTGCTTTTTTTTTTTTTTTTTTTTTTAATTAGGTGTTTTTTGCCCCTGTGCCTAGACACATATTCATTTGCTCTCCCATACTGGACATCACCAGTATGGAAGTGACAGATATCCACAGATGCTGTCTCTTTCAAAATCAAAATCAACTCTCTAACCCAGGTAAAAGCAGTAACAGTTAGCAACTATTCCAAGGCAAACTAGCTTTCATTAAATGATGGTTTGTCAAAATTCAATGCACTTCCAAACCCTGAGAACATAGCAGCATATGCTGAAGTAAGCCCAGAACTAGCCCCAGAAACAAACTGCCCTGGTGGTATCCCAAATTAAACAGAATCTACAACAAAATGAAAAAAACTATGGCAAAATCAGGAAGGGTAATTCCCATAAAGGTAAAAACTCTCTCATCAAACTAAACAGACAACTAAGGGCTAGTTAGGTCAAACAAAGCCAACTTTGAGGTTAAGATAGCCTCCCTGGTGAAAGATACCCATAAGATCGTATTAATTTATGCCAGAAACCTCAAGGGCAGTGCACAGCAATATGCTGAGCTGGTGGCTAGTGGTGCCACATTCACCGAGCCTGGCAATATAGCAAACACATTAGTGGACAAATTCAGTCCCAACTTTAATCCCCCTCTCACCCTCAACTATTCCCCTAGAAATACCCTGAAACATAACTTCTCCCACGATAACTAGGGAGCATGTACTGGCTGTGCTTCCTAAAGCCAAGAACATAAACTCAACGGGTCTGATTACATCTCAGGATGCCTCCTGAAAAGTCTAAAATATGATTTATTAGGAACCTTGTAGTCACTATTTAACTATAGTCATAAAACAGGCCTTGTGCTACGGGAATGAAGGATTGCGATGATCATCTCCTTTCATGATGCAGAACCGTCAACAGATCCTGAAAACTACAACCCATTAGTTTGACTACTCTTTGTTGCAAAGCCATGGAAATAATCATCATGGAATTATCAACAAGGACATAGGGGACAGTCACTGGATCCATCCCAGTGTAGCTTTGCCAGATGAAGGTCATGCTTACTGAGCCTGGTGGACGTCTTTGAAAAGGTCACTAAGGCAATGGATGAAGACAAAGTGGTGCATACTGCCCACTTAGATCTGGCTAAAGCATTTGATACGATACAATTGTAAACAGATTTATGGAACTAGACATAACCCCCTTTATCAGACGCTGGATAGCTAGCTGCCACATGGATAGGAACCAAGAGGTTAGGATCAGTAAAGCCATCTCCACAAAGAGACCAGTCATCAGTGAGCTCAGGAGTCTGTTCTTACCCACTCCTCTTTAACATCTACTTCTCAGAGAACAAACCGAATATTAAAGGCCTCTTGATGGTCTGGTTTGCAAATGATTACAAACTGGGAGCAGTCATTGAATCTGACCAAGACAGGAACACTATTCAGGAAGGTCTAACACATACAAATACTTGTTAATAAAGTCATTGTTTAAAACTCAATGACAAGGAATGCATTATAGTATCTTTTGGGATGTCAGCCACCCCGGATAACTATGACATTATTAAAACAACCCTAAAAGTTGAGTCACTAATCAGGGATCTGGGAAATCATGTAGATAGTATAATAGCCTTCAACCCACATATGCCCAGTGTAATAAGAAAATCCTTCTATGTTGCTTAACTTATAAGTAAGGATATGGTGTCTAGGTCCAGAGATGTCAAAACACCACAATATTCCTCCCTCCTCAGACCCATCATAGAGTATAATGCTCCTTTCTGTATATGCCTGACCAGACGCATGCAGCAACTGTAATGTCCACAATCATGCCTTACAAAAAAATACAGAGTCAACAAAATGTCCTGCACTGATCACCTCAAAGCCATGTCTCTTTATACTGTATCATACAGACTACTGAAAGGTGGTCTTTGCCTGGAATCCAAAGCATCCTTGGCCCCTATTTGATGAACCTTTTGCACATTTGCAAAATGTACACCATTAGAACTACTACATCAAAAGACCTACATTTTGCTTGTCAAATAAATAGGGCATATTGAGGAAAGAGACATGTTTCTCAGAGAATTCCCATGTGAAGCAGAATTCCTCTCTAACCTTATTTAAGTGCAACGTGGACCAATGGATGAGTAATCAGAAATTCACTCCTGCTCTGGTGCCCATGTCTCGGATGGACAGTGCAGACATTAAATCACCACATATAAATCAGATTTGTGGGTCACATTCTGATCTAGTGCCCATGTCTCTCATGGACAGCGCAGACATTAAATCACCATATATAAATCAGATTTGTGGATCACATTCTGATCTGGTGCCCATGTCTCTGATGGACAGCGCAAACATTAAATCACCATATATAAATCAGATTTGTGGGTCACATTCTGATCTGGCGCCTATGTCTCTGATGGACAGGCCATACATTAAATCACCACATATAAATCAGATTTGTGGGTCACATTCTGATCTGGTGCCTATGTCTCTGATGGACAGCGCAGACATTAAATCACCATATATAAATCAGATTTGTGGGTCACATTCTGATCTGGTGCCTATGTCTCTGAATGACAGGCCAGACATTAAATCACCACATATAAATCAGATTTGTGGGTCACATTCTGATCTGGTGCCTATGTCTCTGATGGACAGCGCAGACATGAAATCACCACATATAAATCAGATTTGTGGATCACATTCTGATCTGGTACCCATGTCTCTGATGGACAGCGCAAACATTAAATCACCATATATAAATCAGATTTGTGGGTCACATTCTGATCTGGCGCCTATGTCTCTGATGGACAGGCCATACATTAAATCACCACATATAAATCAGATTTGTGGGTCACATTCTGATCTGGTGCCTATGTCTCTGATGGACAGCGCAGACATTAAATCACCATATATAAATCAGATTTGTGGGTCACATTCTGATCTGGTGCCTATGTCTCTGAATGACAGGCCAGACATTAAATCACCACATATAAATCAGATTTGTGGGTCACATTCTGATCTGGTGCCTATGTCTCTGATGGACAGCGCGGACATTAAATCACCATATATAAATCAGATTTGTGAGTCACATTCTGATCTGGTGCCCATGTCTCTGATGGACAGGGTAGACATTAAATCACCACATATAAATCAAATTTGTGGGTCACATTTGGGTTGTACAACCAGGCTTATAATGGCCCTAGTGGTCATTTACCTGGTACTAGAGGTCATTTACCTGGTACTAGTGGTCATTTACCTGCTATACAGTTATGACCCTATGAATCCAACAACCTAAGAGGGTGATTAATTTCCCACTATAATTCCAACAATGTGGAAACAATGTTCCATATCCATTAAGTGGTCACCCTTCTCCAATTGGCCATTCTCTCCCATCTCCATCCTCTCTAGGATCCAGTTATAGAAAGACAGTATCTATACACTCCCAACTACCCCAGTGCCTTGCACCACTGCACAGTCACCATCGCAAGAAGAGTGATGAATGACCAAATGGGGCCATCTCTCACACAATATGTGTATAACGAATGAACATCCTCAGTGGAATTCTGACAATAGCAGGTCCTGCAACCAAACCTAACCCCTCCACTTGGTGGGGGAGCATGTGATCTGCATGTTCATGGGGGTCACTATATCATCGCCTATGAGTGCACGCCCCCATTTATCCATAATGAAGCCTACCATGAAAACAGTATGGCAACTGAATGCATTGAATGACATCATTCTGAACCCACACATTCTCCCCATGATAGGCAAGTTCCATCCTCCCTCTGTAGCTACAGTACCTGCCCTTACATTTAATCAAACCTGAGTCACCGGGCTATAGCCAGAGCTTAATCCATCTATGTCAGTAAGGCAGCCAGCATTCAGTTTTTGCATAAAAATATGTGCATATAGACATAAACATCTACATTGGCTGTGATAAAATAGGTATGAATATATGATGGTACTGAAAGTTTTTTGTAAATAATTGCTGAGTGCTCAGAAGTATTCATCTCTATTTCTGAAGCGTTGTGAATAAATAAAAGTGAGGCAGTGCAAAGTGTATCAGTACAAACTGATCTTATAAGAAAAGAATAGGCTAGGTGTAAATACATGTAAAAATGCACTTATATTTTGAACGTTTCTCCAGATTTTTCTAAACAAACTACCAGCAGTGTACTTATTTTAGGATATTCTTCCACAGGCTATGAGCACTTTGTCATAGGAAAATAAACAACACCTTATTAACACAGCATTCATTTTACAACTGCATTCCTAGTAAGTTTTATGTTCTGAGGTTCTGGCATAATAGTCATACAGCACATAGAATTGCGTCTTTGAAGCTGATACAGCCTTTTTAATGGTTCACTGACCCACAATGGCTCCTCTGACTCCTCTTTATTAGCACATTTATTCATAGGTTCATAGGTTCATAGGTTTGTACTAGGCTGATGGCCCTGGGGCCTTTACAAGCCTAGCCATAGGATTACCCTGGCATCGTGCCACCCGACCTTAGTTCCCAGTGCCTCTGTTGAGTAGAGCCACTGGAGTTATCCCCAGGTTGAATTTTCTATTTCCCATTCACTCATCAAGATTTCTCTTGAAGAGGGTCAGTGAGGTGCTCTGCTTGACATATATGGGAAGTCTATTCCGTAGCATGGGCAGTCTCTGGGTTATGAACCTGTCCCTCCAGTACATTCTATTGATCGTGGTAATGAGGTTGAGGTCTCTGGACCGTGCGGTGTGGAGGGATTGGAATTTCTTTAGATGTAGCATTTCTAACAGAGCTGGGTCAGACATGGCTTTGTAAGTCAAGCAGAGATCGCCTCTAAGTAGGCAATATGAGACAGAGAATAGTTGGAGTTTTTTGAGTCTGTCCATATAGAACAAGTGTTTAAGGCCTAGGATCCTGTTTTTGAGGTACTTTTGTGGCCTCTCCAGTTGTTGCAGGTGTCTAGTGAGGTACATCCCAAATGGGGCATTGTAGTTGATGATTGGCCTAATGAGGGAAGAGTAGAGGGAGACAATGACCTCTTTCTTCCAGGATGCATAACACTTAGTAATGAGATGTGCCACATAGAAGGACTTTCTGACCACAGTGGCAATGTGGTATTCAAAAGAGAAGTTGCTGTCAACCTGTGTTCCCAGATGTCTTATAAAGCCTTCTGTGTTCAGTGGACTACCATCAATGTGGTAATTCATAGGAACCGGGTTTTTCCCAAAGGGGATGACAACACATTTTTTTGGTATTTTACATAAGGCCATGGTTCTGACACCAGTTGCTGGTCTCAGTGAGGCCATTCTGTAGATTGTTAACATCACTTGAGGAGTTAATTATAGCTCCAACTTACACTCGTCTGCAAACTTTGTCAGCCAGAGTCCCTTCTTGTTGGCTTGAACTTCAGATAAGTAGATACCAAACAGGAGAGGACCCAGGACTGAACCCAGTGGGACTCGACTCGTGATTATTCGGCAGTCTGACTTGGAGTCAGCTAGTTTCACACTGTGTGTTCTATCTGTGAGCCAGTTTGCAACCGACCTAGTGATGTAGGGGTTGATGCCTAGCTTAGTGAGTTTTTCTATGATTCCTGAGTGGGGAATGGTATCAAAGGCTTTGGCCAGATCAAGGTAGGCTGTATGAACCATTTTGCCATAATCCACAGTTCTGGTGACTGACTCAAAGAAGTCGACCAAGTTGAGCAGGCATGATCTACCCTTCACAAAACCAAACTGTGTGGGATCCAGAGTTTGGAGATTCCCTATATCCTTGTTTATTAGGTTCATGATGATGCATTCCATAGCTTTGTATATCAGACTCGTCAGGCTAATGAGGTGACAGTTCCCAGGGTCTGTAGTCGCTCCTCCTTTGTGGAGAGGGATGACTGTAGCAGTGCACCATTCGGTAGGGACAAAGCCATAGATGAGGCTGTGATTGAACAGGGCACACAGGTGAGGTGCCAGTTCACTCTGTAGTTCATGTAGAACACAGCCAGTGATATTGTCAGACCCCATAGACGTTGTATTCTTGGCCTTGGACAGTGCTGTTTTAACCTGTGCAGCAGTAATACTAGGTGCCTAGCAATCTACTAGTATTGTGATTGGTCCTTTGGGGTGGAGAGGGATAAAGCTGGCACTGAATCTGTCAGCCAGCATATTGGCAATATCTGTTGTCTCAGTATAGGATTGTGCAGTAGCTCAGAGCAAATCTGGGTATTGCCGTGCTCAGAGCAAATCTGGGTATTGCCGTGGGGATTCTTTACATAACTATAAAAGGCCTTGTGGTTGTCTTTACTATCTGCTGCAATTCTGTTTTCATAGCTAGCTTGACAGGATTTGATGAGGGATCTCAACTTTTTGTTGAGGTTGATAAGGGAGTTTTTCCATTCTTGGGACTTCACCTTATTCCACATCAGTTTCCTCCTTCTGTTGTAGAGTTTGTTTATGGCAGGAACCACCAGATTGGCTTCCTTTTTTTGAGGAGAGCGTCTTAGTTCTATTGGGTATGGCGAGATCCATGCATTTGTGTACATGTCCATACAGTGCATTGGTGTATGAGTCGGCAGTAATGCAACTATTCTCCATTTTCATAAGTGCCGTGAAGTTAGCCACGTCTGTTTTTAGGAGCCCAAAGTTAGCTTTGGAGAAGTTTTTCATGGTGGTTACCTTTGTGGGAGGGTGGCATGTGGATTTCCAAGGTGATTAGTTTATGGTCGGATCTAACCAGGGAGGAGCTGTCTATTGGTATAGAGTAACGGTCACCCATGTTAGTAATCACCAGGTCAAGGATGTTGCTACCTCTAGTGGGGGTAAGAACAAGCTGGTCCAGGGCATTGGAATTAATGAACTCCAGGAAATGTTGGGCAAGTGTATTGGTACATGAGTAGTTTTCCCAGTTAATGGAGGGGTAGTTGAAGTCACCTAGTATAAGAGTGTTAGGTTGGGCCATAATATTCTCCAGGGTGCTTAGGAACGTGGAGTGTGAGTCTTGGGACATGGTTGGGGACCTATAGCAGGCTATGACCTGGATCATTGTCTTGCCCAATGTTAGCTGCACCTGAAGTATCTCTGATGCATTATGTTGGGCTACCAGTCTGGAGGTGTGCACATCCTTTATGAATATGGAAACACCACCACCTTTGGAGCTTCAGTCCAAGTTCTGCGGCTGAAAGGTGTGGAAAGAGTTATAGCCTGGTAGTCTAGGGGGTGCTCTCTGCTGCCTTGAACCAAGTATCTTTTACAGTACAAATGTCGATGGTCTCCATTTTAAGGGGTGCTTCAAGTGACTGCATTTTGAGATTTAGACTTCTCACATTGAGCAGCATGACCTTCAGATTGGATTTGTTTGTAACTGTTACGGTGGTAATTTGGCCTTTGGAACACCACCTAAAAACAGCACTATAGGGGTGGCAAGAGCCTTGGCCAGTATCCAGAAGCCCAGGGGTGACAGATGCAGGCCATCTCTGACAAAGCTTTGAGGTCTGTCAATCATGTCATCCCAGGCAAACAGCTAATGGATCCCCTTAGAATGACACCAGAAACTTAGCCAATTGTTGAAATCAATCATTTTCTGCTTACTGTGGTATAATTCTGGGTGATGGTTAGATGCTGCTCAGGGCTAGGGTCATACCCACCTGAGCTACATAATATGAGAGCTTCTCCATGTCTCTTTTCATGTAGTCCAGGGAGGTACATCTCAGGTCATTTACACCCATATGTACAATGACTGAGTCGTATTTGTACCTGTTGTTGAGGGACCTGAGTGCATGCATTATGTGGCAGATCCTGGCACCTGTTACTTTCTCTTTATTCAACCTAGTGAGTGGGACATCAGTGTGCCTCACTATCGAGTCACCCATGACTGGTGTGTTGGGCATGCTGTTTTGCCTTAAGGGCTTTGGTTGAGTGGCACACTGTTTAGGAGAGTTATGTGTCTCGTGATTAGCATTTCGTTGTGGTGGTCGAGTGCATTTCTGCCTTGGAGGTCTCTGCTGTTTGGGTAGATTTTTATTGAAAGCCCCCATGAAAGTGGGTGTGTGGTTTGTGTTTTTATGTGAAGGCAGTGCTGGTGTGTGTTCTGGAGGTCTATGTGTTCCACGTGGTGTGGTGCAAGTGTTGACCTTCTCCTCTTGACTAGCTAGTCTTGGCTGCAGAATGTGTGGCTTCCAATTTGGATACATAAGTGCATCTCTCGCAAGTCTGAGTATTGGGAGGTAAGAGGAGAGGGTTGTCAGTGTACATGAGGCAGTTGCTACATTGCCTCAGGATGCCCAAGTTCACCAGGTTAATAGGAGAAAGCACAGGGAACTGACCTTTAGACATGCCTGGAGGCATGGGCATTAATAATAAGTACTGGATCTGTTTCCTTGTATAATGTTTAGTGCTGGTAGCACTTTTGTGTGCTACAATAATTGCTACAAGAAGTCTGGTAAAGTGCTAGACTAATAAGCTAGTAAATGTGCAGGAGAAGAGAGAACTAGTAGATCTAAGGGGAAATTTGAAGAGTAGACTTTGGCACTGCTCAGATGCTTACAAACAGTCCTAGATACAGCAAGTCTGTATCTGGACTAGATTAGTTACAGGAAAGGTGGGAAACAAGCGCAAATGCAGGCTTTTAAACTAGAAAGTTGAGAGAGATGGAAAAACTGCCCAAATGGTCAATAAACTACAATTTCTGGGTCAGAAACCACTCATCTTGTGGTAGACAGGCGACTTAGTGCTTACCACTTCCACTGATAAGCTAGAAAGCTTCCCTCCAATACAGAAAGGCTTGGGGGCTCAAAGGATTACATACAGTCCTGGATACAGCAAATCTGTATCTGGGCTAGACTAGTTACAGGAAAGATGGGAAAAGTGCAAATGTGGGCTTTTAAACCAGAAAGATGAAAGAGATGGAAAAACTGCCCAAAAGGCCAATAAAATACAATTTCTAGCAATATTAGAGCAAATACATTTTAAATAAATGCAATTTATTCAAACTATATTCTGAACTGAATTCAATTATTGTTTTATTCAACTCTGAACAGTTAAAAAGTGCCTAAAATATACTTGGCAGCTGAGAAGCACACTCAGTCAGAACATAAGAAGATTCTAGCAATTTTTTTTTTTTTTTTTTTTTAGTAAAGTGAAAAGGAGGGAGAAACCAGGGACAGAAGATAATTCAAGGTTAAGAACCTAAGTGGGTTGGCCTTCTCACATGTACACTCTGTATTAGGTAGAATGAGCTAATGTCACTAGACTGGGAGGAGTGTCCCAGATCAAATTTACAGTATGGGCGGGCAACTGCAAAGCCACTAAGGACTAGCTGTAGCCATTAAACCACTAAATGAAAGTTTTAAGCAGAAAAAGGAGCAAGGAGACTCTAGAGAATGCTTTTAACTGCAAACAAATCAGTTATATGATACCTGACTAGAACACAGAAACCTCACAAAAAATGTGCAAAAAAGCACAGACAGCACTCGCAAACAGAAAATACAACTCTCAGTATGAAAAAGCAGTTTACAGTTAAGTAATTCAGTAAAATGCAATTAGAGTAATGAAACCATATCTAGCAATGAAAAATACAGTTAAACAGTGCATAAATGCAGTGAAACAGTAAAAAAAAATTTATAACAGTGCAAAATGTAGTAGATTAGCTGTATAGCACAATTATAATGCGAAAGAAGTGCAATTCAATGAAATAAATGTAAGAAATAACTCATTCTGCTCTTGGAATCTTAAAGAAATTCTGCTTTCTCCCAGTGATAATCACCATTCCACAGACTGGTAAATATAAACACAGCCCCTTGCAGACACAGGATTTACATACCAGAAAGGATGGAAGAATCTAGAGGCTTGAATTACTACCTACCCAGTCCTATTAGCCCCTACTCTTACACCAATCACCTGTGCTAGAAAAGGTCAGGAAACCCTGCTACTCTCAACAACAAAGAGACAAGATACTATCTTCAGAAGATGGCTGACAGAAACACAAGAAACTCAACAAACAAAACTACCAGGCCTGGACAACAGCAGGCCTCTATCTAGAATATGCTCCCTGAGTAGAACACATAAACCTCACAATAAAGGCACAGAAAAGCACAAAAAGAGCACTCAAAAACAGAAAATACAAGTCTCAGCATGAAAAAGCAGTTTACAGTTTAGTAATTTACAGTATGGGCGGGCAACTGCAAAGCCACTAAGGACTAGCTGTAGCCATTAAACCACTAAATGAAAGTTTTAAGCAGAAAAAGGAGCAAGGAGACTCTAGAGAATGCTTTTAACTGCAAACAAATCAGTTATATGATACCTGACTAGAACACAGAAACCTCACAAAAAATGTGCAAAAAAGCACAGACAGCACTCGCAAACAGAAAATACAACTCTCAGTATGAAAAAGCAGTTTACAGTTAAGTAATTCAGTAAAATGCAATTAGAGTAATGAAACCATATCTAACAATGAAAAATACAGTTAAACAGTACATAAATGCAGTGAAATAGTAAAAAAAAATTTATAACAGTGCAAAATGTAGTAGATTAGCTGTATAGCACAATTATAATGTGAAAGAAGTGCAATTCAATGAAATAAATGTAAGAAATAACTCATTCTGCTCTTGGAATCTTAAAGAAATTCTGCTTTCTCCCAGTGATAATCACCATTCCACAGACTGGTAAATATAAACACAGCCCCTTGCAGACACAGGGTTTACATACCAGAAATGATGGAAGAATCTAGAGGCTTGAATTACTACCTACCCAGTCCTATTAGCCCCTACTCTTACACCAATCACCTGTGCTAGAAAAGGTCAGGAAACCCTGCTCCTCTCAACAACAAAGAGACAAGATACTATCTTCAGAAGATGGCTGACAGAAACACAAGAAACTCAACAAACAAAACTACCAGGCCTGGACAACAGCAGGCCTCTATCTAGAATATGCTCCCTGAGTAGAACACATAAACCTCACAATAAATGCACAGAAAAGCACAAAAAGAGCACTCAAAAACAGAAAATACAAGTCTCAGCATGAAAAAGCAGTTTACAGTTTAGTAATTCAGTAAAAATGCAATTACAGTAATGTACACTATTACAACTACTAGCTGTAGCCACTAAACCACTAAATGAATGTTTTAAGCAGATAAAGGAGCAAGGAGATTCTACATAATGCTTTTAACTGCAAACAAATCAGTTATATGATACCTGACTTGAACACAGAAACCTCACAAAAAAATGCACAGAAAAGCAGAGATAGAGCACTCACAAACAGAAAAAATAAGGTCGGCAAACACCCTCCAAACATGGATCATACCAGACATGGGAGGGTGACAATATAGCCCAGAGCCATATTTAGCTTGTTTGGTGCCCTGAGCAGTTCCTCAGATTGCTGTCTCACCTCCTGAAATTTAATTTGAGAAGTAAAAACAAATACTACACAAAGAAAGCATCAGCAGTTCAGCTGTAACAGCAAATGCAGTATAGCATTCATGTATAAAGCTATAGTGTCCTCCTGGCTCCATGAACAAAGTCTGGTTCTGCACTGCATTGCCATCAACACCTGATCATGCCTCTAACAGCTTGTGCCCAGGGCAGCTGCCCGTTTTGCTCCACCCTAGTTATAGCTTTGCAATTACCCTTTTATTTTCTGCCCTGATCTCAGTGGCTTCCACTTTCATGGTGAAGGTTGAAACCCTATGGCCTGTTCGCTCCCTGAGTTGTAGCTTACCAGTTCTGTCCTTCCTGATGGGTGGGATTCAGTTAATCAGAATCAGAACTATTCAGAAGGTCAGATAGAGCAGCCTAACCACGTACAATGTGATCACTGCAGTTTTTGTAACTGTTGTCTCCTCAGGAAGTCACTCATAATCTCTGTAGTGCATGCTCATCGTACATGTTATCCCTGGCTATGACAATGTGAGCATCTCTAGGGCCCTTGAAATTTGCAATACATCGGCTGTCCAGCAGATGGCACTAATGCAGTAAGTCATTGTCACTTAGCTCCACCGAGGGGGCTGAACCAGTGCTAACCAATCAAACCAGTCTTAAACTTCCTGGTCCATCCAGCACAAGTGCCATTAGTTAAATATGACTCAGCAGGGTGATATGGGCCATAGACAGGAATATATCCATTCATACCATTGAGCCTAATGTTACATCATTTTTTTAAATATGACGGATTTCTGCCTTGCAGTGAAATGAACAAGAAGAAAATTATCGCCTTCTTTCACAGGCATGAGGATTTGGAGCGAGGAATTGTCCTTTCTGATTGAATGACATTAACTTTTACCAACAGACAAGCATCCTTCTTACCTGGATTCTAGTGTGTGCTACATATACAGTAACCTCAAACACACACATAAACCAATAAAACTGAACTGAAACTATCATATTGAAGAAACCACAGATAAAACGAAACAAATATCAGCAAACAACCAGAACAAATTTCAGTGAGTCCCTAATGTTACATCATTTTTTAAAATATGACGGATTTCTGCCTTGCAGTGAAATGAACAAGAAGAAAATTATCGCCTTCTTTCACAGGCATGAGGATTTGGAGCGAGGAATTGTCCTTTCTGATTGAATGACATTAACTTTTACCAACAGACAAGCATCCTTCTTACCTGGATTCTAGTGTGTGCTACATATACAGTAACCTCAAACACACACATAAACCAATAAAACTGAACTGAAACTATCATATTGAAGAAACCACAGATAAAAGCAAACAAATATCAGCAAACAACCAGAACAAATTTCAGTGAGTCCCTAATGTTACATCATTTTTTAAAATATGACGGATTTCTGCCTTGCAGTGAAATGAACAAGAAGAAAATTATCGCCTTCTTTCACAGGCATGAGGATTTGGAGCGAGGAATTGTCCTTTCTGATTGAATGACATTAACTTTTACCAACAGACAAGCATCCTTCTTACCTGGATTCTAGTGTGTGCTACATATACAGTAACCTCAAACACACACATAAACCAATAAAACTGAACTGAAACTATCATATTGAAGAAACCACAGATAAAACGAAACAAATATCAGCAAACAACCAGAACAAATTTCAGTGAGTCCCAGCTCTACTTTCCTTAAAAGTTTATTAAACACAGACCAATTTCTCTTTCTCTAGCGCCTCGGCCACAGCCTTTACAGAGTAAAAGATTTTTTTACTTCTAAAAAAGTCACAATATATATAAAAAAGTTAATTGATTCAATCAAACAATTAATCAATTTAAACACATAAACTAAAATATTTAAAGATACAACATTAAATAAGGCTCTGCCAATTACACTCTTTATTTAATCCATATGGAAACAAAGTGCCATATTTCATAATCAAAATCGATTCTTTTTGTCTCAATACATTTTTTTGATATTCGTATTATTAAAATGTAATGGTACATGTTCCAATATAGTAACTTTCATACAATCTGTATTACCATGATGTTCATTGTTAAAATGTTCTGCAATAGGACTACTAAATTTTCTATTCTTCACATCTCTAACATGTTCCTTTATTCTATCTGCTAACGCCCTCTTAGTTTCACCAATATAATATTTGTTACAAGGACAAAAAATAGTATATATATTATTCCTCTGCTAGAACATGAATATTTAGCTCTAGTAGTAAAATTTTTGTCATTAATTCTCTTCACTTCAGTAACTATATATTTACAAATGGAACAATTACCACAAGGAAAAGTTCCTATTAAGTTGATATTAATTAACATATTAACTCTAGGTTCTTTATATATACTGTGTACCAAAAAATCTTGAAGGTTTTTTCCTTTTTTATAGGATATAACCAGATTAGTATTTTTTAAAGAGCCAATTTCTTTTTTGATGAAATTCCAGTATTGTTTTATTAATCCATTAATAGTATAAGAAAAGTTGGTGTATTTTGTAACAAAGAACATTTTTTCTTCATTCAATCTTTTCTTATTATGTTTATTATTCTTATACACATTCCCACATTTTTTTATTGTATTAATATCCTTAAATACTTTATTGAAACTATTCTCAACATTTGATTGATTATATCCTCTAGCAATAAACATATTAGCTACCTTGGAAGCTTCATCAAAAGCCAATTTAATATCAGTGTTCAATCTTTTAATTCTTATGAATTCTCCATACGGAATAGCTGTTAAGGTGTGTGTAGGGTGGCAACTACTGCCACACATTTTCCAGCTAATTTCATTAAATTTTCTATAAATACCAGTATGTATCGGTTGACAATTAACACCTTTAAGTGTAATATCTAAGAAATTCACTTGGGACCCCATCTGTACATCATCAAAACTGATACCAAAATTGTTATATTTAATTCATCAATAAATTGTGTGGAAAAGTTATAACCACCATGACAAATAAAGATTAGGTCATCAATAAATCTATAATATTTGATAACATATTTTCTAAAAAATTGATGTCTATAAAGATACTTGTTTTCAAATAATCCCATAAATAAATTCGCATAAGCAGGAGCGAATGCGGCCCCCATAGCTGTTCCCATAAGTTGCTTGTAAAGTATGCCATTAAATTCAAAAATGTTATGAGTTAAGCAAAATTCAACAAGTTCTAATATATAATATGTTTTGGGACTCTCACCCAAAAAAAATTTAACAGCTTCCAAACCCAAAACATGAGAAATATTCGTATAAAGACTCACTACATCAGTTGTAATAAAGTACATTCCTTCAACCCAACATATATCCTTAATTTTGTGAAGGAAGTCATAGATAGGAGTCTTTAATATACGATGAAAGTAAAAGAACCTCTTTTAACAAAATTTCATGTAACAAAGTACATAAGTTATAAGTAAAAAATCCATATGCTGACACAATAGGATGACCAGGTGGCCGAGGCGCTAGAGAAAGAGAAATTGGACTGTGTTTAATAAACTTTTAAGGAAAGTAGAGCTGGGACTCACTGAAATTTGTTCTGGTTGTTTGCTGAAACTATCATATATTTAAAACTGTTATTCTGAAAATAAATAGAACTACTCAACAAAGAAATCAGCATGCTTTGGGCTAAACATGTCCTTCAACAGATGATTAAAAATGAATTTAAAGCTCTTTTATAAACAGTATATGATTCAATTGCTTTCAATAAAGCATTACAAATTACAGGTTCCTGCCTATAATGACATCATCTGTAAAGTTATAATGAATCCAGTTACATCAATAATAAACACATAAATAAGTAAAATATTACAACTTTTTACATCTCTTATTTTTAAGTTAATTTTAACTGACAGAAAACATTTAAGTCATAGTCTCCAGTACTGTTTTAGTAACACCTCTGGATTTGCACAATAGCACAATAACTTCTGCCAGCAACTTTGACACAATAAATCATTTGAATAATTTCTCCCCTGAGAACTTCTTTTTAACCATCTGCAAAATGTGGGATTTGAAATGTTCAGCATTATCAAAATCAGTTTTGTGTTTTATAAAAACATTGGTAGTGACACAATTTCACTTCTACTTTAAATGTTCCAAAATGCGTGTGCGTAATGTTCTGCCTTTCTTATGCAAAATACTTGCAGTCACAGGAAACAAGATACACTACCTAAAGTAAATTACAAAGGGCTGTCTCACTGAAATAATACTTTTTCATTCAAAATATTTTGCACAGATCATATACACATACATACTACACCTTTAACTTGTAAATGTACCTCTAACTAGATAATTTTTTCTTCCTGAACCTGTTTTATTTTTAAAATATGTTTCAGATCCTGTGCTTGGTTATAGGTAAATGCAGAGACAGAAATAATACAACTAGCTTCTAACTTAGTATATATCAAAATATTTCAATTTGTTTTAATTAAGCTTAATTATTTGCTCTATTCTTTTGCTCAGTGAGCTGTATTTCAAAGTAAAATGACGTAGTCCATTTACATGTCTTACTTTTATGTCACTGGTCTCTGGAGTCACCCAACTGCTTTTTTGCAGTGAGTAAACTAAATATCTCTTAAGTTCATTCAAACCACAGGAACTTGTCAACCTTTTTTTTAAACACCTTTATTGAATTTTCTCTTGTGACGTAGGCAAATTTACATTTATACAAAAGTAACCGGACTGTATTAACATCATACTGAAACACTCCCAGTTGCAAACATTATACATCACTTATAATCTAACCAATCATTTTCAGTCAAGCATTACGTAGCTCATTTAATTCCTGCCTTCTTGTAAACCACATTCCTCCCTGTATGTATTGCTCCCACAATTCCCATTTTTTTTTCCAATGTAGTTTACTCCTACCCTTTTCTAAAGATCTCTTTTGCAGTTGTTTTATCTCTGTTACTATATTCACTACTTCTAATGTAGTTGGTTTAAGGAACTTGTCAATCTTAACATGATTTGGATAGTAATAAAGAATCCAAAAACATCAAGTAATAACTGCAACAATAAATATTACATCACTCCTTTCCATGTAAAATTTAATTAGAACAAAATCAGTTGAGTTACAGCCTGTGGTGCCATCTAATAAATGTGGTTTGAATATTCTACTCCATGAGTACCTTTTTTAAGTAGCTGCAAAACATGACATTTAAAACATATAACATTCATTGGATATCTGTTCCATTACAGAGAGCCAAGTCCCAAGCTTCTGGAAAAAATTATATATTATACCTGTTCAGAAAGGTAGAAATTCAACAGAATTCTCTCACTGCAGACCTATTGCAAGAGAAATCTTGATGAGTGGATGGGAAATAGAAAATTCACCCCGGGGATCACTCCAGTGGTTCTACTTGACAGAGGCACTGGGAACTAAGGTCGGGTGGCATGATGCTAGGGTAATCCTATGGGCTAGGCTTGTAAAGGCTCCAGGGCCATTAGCCTAGTACACACCTATGAACCTATGAACCAATATTGTCTCCCTCATCAAAAATCTTACAGAAATGTATTCTTGCAGACTCAACATGGCTTTTGTCTAAGTCATTGCACCACAAATGCCCTTATACATTTCACCAACACAATCAATCTTTATAGAAATTCAAGACATTTGGGGGAGAGTTCATAAAGGTGTGTACATCTCGAGGTAACCTTTCTGAATTCAGAAACAGCACTACAATGGTGCTTTTGCATGAAGACATGAAGCATTACAGGGGACTGTCTCTGCAGCCATACTACATGCTAATGAGGCAGTCCAAGGGAGGGGCAAATGATAATTATCCATGTGTTCTCCCCCTGTAACTGCCTTCAGGAAGGGATCTACAAGACAAGCGATTAATAGAATCCCTCACCAATGTAGTTTAGCATGGCTACTCCTTCCCAGTCATGGTAGAGATAAGTGCTGCAAAGTGTACTTTTAAGGTAGGGTTAGGAGATGTGTGCATGTGTACGTGTGAGGTGCTGCATGTGTGTGTGTGTGTGTGTGTGTGTGTGTGTGTGTGTGTGTGTGTGTGTGTGTGTGTGTGTGTGTGTGTGTGTGTGTGGACGTGCATGTGCAAGACAGAGAGTATTGATGAATGGATGAATCTAATCAGGTAGGTAAGGGCTGTTTCTGTGTCAGAGGGTTACTACTTCCACACACCCCTAGACTGACAAGCAGGGTATGTAACATTGGGTGGGTGGAACCACTGTTCACCATGGATAAATGTATACTTGTGCCTGAGTAACAATAAAGCACTATGGGGATTGGGGGGTGGTAGACACCAGGATAGTAAATATGGCATGCCTTAAAGGCACATAATTGGAAAGAAAGTGCAGGGAATCTCTAGACACCAGGGGGCACTAAACCAGCTTCAAACCCTGTGCCATCCCACCAGCAATGTTAGCAATCTGCACCCCCACTACACACCAGTTTTCTTTTTTATGAATATGAACATACAAAAAAAGAAACATGGAGGAAGTAGGATGCTGGTCTGCAGTGCCACTAGGGGATCAAATATACTAGATCTGGTACCCACAAATATGGGAGAGATCTCCACCTCCCTGCTCCCCAGTGTGATGTCCTCACTGGTAAGATCAGATCACAAAGCAGTTTCCCCCACCTAACTCTAAAAACCTTAAGAACTTCTCTAAGGTAAATCGCCCCTATTAAGAATCAGAATCAACTGACAGAGAAAACCGACAGAAGGCTTCGTGACAGGATCTACGATCACACATATGCAATCAGTAGACACAAACAAGAGAATGCACTAGCAAAGCACTGTATGGAAAAACCCAACCACTCATTTAAATTTAAAGTTATTGAGCAAATACAAGATCAGGACAATTTATTCCATACTATTCTTAGAGGTGGCTCCAGTTCACTAAATTTAGAAAAGATAGAACTTTTATGGCAGTTACCTTTGGATGCATGTCGCCCACCAGGATTGAATGAAGTTTATTCGCTCGCCTGTATACTTAAACTTAAGAATTGGTTACGTTAGGTGTACAATTTTGCACTGAATGTACACAGTCCTCCAATGCGCATATTTTGCATTTGACCAACCAGAAGATAGGTGTCTTTTACTTGTTGTGTTTTAGTACATTTTAAGGTAGTTTGTTTAGTATTTAATTACATTGTTTTAATAAGTGTCTAACCCTGTTCTGACAGGACAGGTTATTAAATGCACACCGTACATACGATTTAATACATTGTTGTTTGGGGGGGGGGTGTAGTGCAATAGCATTACACATATGGGCACCCTTTTAATATTTAGACTTATTATACATCTGGGACATAACTGTAGCCCTATTCAGTACTTCACATACAGGCACTGATAACACATTCAACATTAGCATTTGTATGTTTATATATGTTAATGTCGTTGATATAACATCCTGGTTTGTAGTAATACACATATACACTTCTCGCTTCTGAGAATAGAGTGTAAAATAACTAGAATGCAATGCATGAAACACATTTATTTTATTTATTTATTTATTTTACATTTGTTAACCGGGATGGTCCGGCTGGATACATGTCCATTTTCAGCGGAGTCCCGGGGAGAAAAGATCCAAAGATACAAATTAAGATAAGAAATAGACATTACAAATAAATGTTCAACTAACAGAGGTTACATAGAATAAGATTGTAGACATAGTACATAGATATAACGAAACAGCAATCCACTAAATTGTGGTTACAATACAAGTTGATTGTAGACATAGTATATGCATTCTTCCGTGAGGCCAGTGGCATACTTTTCTTATTGACAATGGAGGTCGAGGATAACAATAGTTGGAGTTGCAGTCATAAAGGATCTCATTAATTAAATGAGGGGGAGTAGCTGAGCAGAGTGTGTTGGAGGGAAGTGTGAAGTCTTAGTCTGGGTTGGTACAGGGGCATATCCAGTGTGACTTGAGGTGACTTATAAGTTTATGTTTAAATATGGTTGGAGAAGATTCTTTGGTAATGTCAGTAGGTAGTGAGTTCCAGTTTTTACCGACAGAGTTGGTGAAGAGGGGGTCACCTGCAGCATGGTTGGATTTGATTGTAAGTACTAGGAGTTTGGTGGATGAGCATAGTGGGCGACTGTTATTGTAGGGGCAGATTATGTTTCTTAGGGCTGGGGTAGTGTCCGGTTGGTGGAGGATTTTATGGGTGACTTTGAGTTGGTTGAGCTGTAGGAGGTGGGGTAGTTTCAACCAGCCCAGGAGTTTCAGGTTCTGGCAATGGTGGGTACGGTAGGGTGAGTCAGTAGCAAATCTGGCGATTTGGTTGTAGCATGAAGACAGTTTTTTAAGATTGGTTTTATTCAGGTGGGAGAATAGAGGAGAGGCATAGAGAAGGGTAGATAGGAAGTGGGAGTGGGCAATTGTTATTCTAGCTTGCGGGGTGAGGTATGCTTTGATCCTGAACAGACTGCCAAGTTTTTTATTGGTAGTTTTTATCGTTTGATTGATGTGTGCCTCAAATCTGAGGTTGCAGTCGATCATGACACCCAATAGTTTAGTTTGGGTATCTGGGGTGATGATGGTACCATTATTAGCTGTTATATTGAACAGGGGTGAGGTGGTCCTGTGTGTTGGGGTAAAAAGAAGTATTTTAGTTTTATTGGGATTTAGTATTAGGCATTGGTTTAGCAGCCAGTTTTCTACCTTGTTGAAGGTGCTTTGTGTTATTTTGGTAAGTTCGGCTGGGGTGGAGGCAGTGCAGATCAAGGTTGAGTCATCTGCATATTGAATGCAGGTAGCCTCTGGTATGGCTGTGCTAAGTTTATTTATAAAGATGGAGAACAGAAGGGGACCTAGTATTGAGCCTTGGGGTACTCCTGGTCTGATGGAGAGGTGTGAGGAGAGTTTACCCTCCCACAGTACAGCCTGTTTCCTGCATTGTAGGTAGGACTCAAACCATTAGAGGGCCAGTTTGTTTAAGTTGTTGGCCTCCAGGCAGTTCATTAGCATTTTGTGGTCCACCATGTCAAAGGCCTTGGACAGGTCTAGGAAGAGAGCAGAGGACAGTACGTTGTTGTTACGATTTTGATTTATAGTGTCTGAGAAAGAGAGAAGGGCTGTAGTGGTGCTGTGATTGGGCCTAAAGCCATGTTGTGAGTTGGATAAAAGTTTGTTTTGTGTGAGATATTTCAAGAGTTGAATATGTACACACTTCTCCATGATCTTAGCTAGTGGAGACAAGATGGCTATGGGCCTGTAGTTAGACAGTTCAGTGGAACTGCCCTCTTTGTGAAGTGGTATGACATGTGAGATTTTCCATATGTCAGGGATTATGGCTTCTGATATGGATCGGTTAATAAGGATGGAGATGGGGTATGCAATTGCTTCTGCAGCTTTTTGTAAGTAGTCAGCTGGGAGGAGGTCAGCAGCCAGGGTGGTTGCTCTTAGTTTCCTAAGTAGGGTTTTGATGAGTTGAGTAGGGACTGGTTGGAGGCTAAAGGAAGTTGTAGTTTTGGAATTGGTTGTGCTAGGATTGGAACCAGTGGGTGAGAGTTGGTTAGCTAAAGTTTGGATGGTTTCGGTGAAGAAGGTGTTAAAGGAGTTGGCAGTATCTTTGGGGGAGCTTTGATTAGCGACAGACGAAAAGCGCTTTACACTTGGATTTGTTGATTCTTGTTTGACTTATTTTGGACTTTTTTCCATCACAACATTGGTTTTTAAAGGACACTGATTTTATTAAATACTTGTTTGTGGACGCTGGCATTTTTCCTGAGCCGTTTTTCTTGTTTTTCATATCAGTTTTTTGTTCTTGGTGGTTGAAGAATCAGAATCACATTTATTGGCCAAGTATGCACACATACAGGGAATCTGACTCCAGTTTCAGTGACTATCCAAGTACGAATTACATAAATGACATGCCTACAACTATTAAGAACAAGACAAGCGACATACATGCAACTATTAAGAGCAAGACAAAAAAGTAAATATACATATACATGTACA
>NC_056737.1:986029208-986201708 GCF_019279795.1 Protopterus annectens | reverse complement strand
CAGGATAATGTGGGACTTTCCAGCCACAGCCACGTCTATAAGACACCTGACTTACAGACACCATAGACATAAAACCACAAGCTGCTTACACAGCTGTACAATCTCACATCCGTTTCTTCACAAATCTCTTCCTTTTTTCTCCAATTCCCCCTATATTCCCACTTTTCATTCTCATCCGTTCCCACTATTTCCTCATATTTCCCCATCCCCTACCTCCTTTTCTTCCATTCAACATTAAAAGTTATTTTAATGTTGGATATACTAAATACCACAGTCAAAATTTTTATGTAAATATCATACTGTCTTATAATTCTTTGTATTAGACCATTACTTTACATTGTTTGCATTATTAATGTAGTTTTTAATTAGAACCCTATGTATTAGGCAATTACTGCATGTTGTATCTATGTTTTATTGTAGTATTTTCCTAAGAACTCAAATGCATTAAAGCATTACTGTATGTATTTTTATTCTTATTGTTTGGAGCTTTTCTTCCCACATCTCTGCTGAAAGTGGGCTTTTCTTGCCCAGTCAGACTATCACAGTCAATAAAAATAAATAAAAAATAAACAAATAAATAAAATGATGATCTCCATCAGGTTTGTGTTTTGCTAAACCACTGACACTTTCACATTTGGTTTGTCATTTAACTGTTTGGAAATATGATGACCTGTGCAATAGAGACCAGATGACGTCAGGCAATAGAAGATGCCGGTGGTGTCAGTACTGTTTTAAATTTATCCTAAATATTACATATGAGATTCAAACTAGGTTACATTTTATATGATATCTGATGCATGCATCAGGCTTTTGAAACTTTTTCTGACACTGGCAATTATGTATCTATTCATTATCCTTGCCATTATTTTTAATAGTCAACATAGGTTATGGCAACTTATAGCACAACAATTTCTGCAATAAGTTTTGTGTTTAGAGTGATTTTATTTTATTTTTTACTTTTTTATAATGCTAGGAGATAAGAAAGTTGTGGGTTCTATTCCCAAGGCAGGTGGCTGGATTTATGTTGTGCCACTCACTGTAGTGCAAAATAATAGTGTTATACTCCAAAAGTGTTTTCAGTCAGAAAAGGCATTAAGTCACAATCTCATCTGTCTGATTTGATGGCAGCTGAGGTGGGTGTAAAAGATCACATGCCATTTATTAAAACAGAAGGAATGTTTTATTTAAAGACAATGTTTTCAAATGATATCCTAATGATCATTGTTTAAATTTTAAAAAGTCAAATATATGACTCATGAAGCAGAAATGAAACTATTCAATCATGTTCTATTACATAAAGCATTTTCAAAATATAATCAACTCCCTCTTTATTCATCCATCTTTTATTGTATAATATTTTCCCACATCTGCCAAAGAATCCATATCCTTCTTACAACAATCCAGTCAAACCTTTCAGTGTCTACACTTTGTAATAAATCATAATAATAAACTGTTTTCTTCCTTCAAAATGTTTCATTTCAAATTACTTTTTTGTGTGAGCAAATCCCTCCACAAATTGTTTCAAATATGTGTCATAATACATTCTTCAATTTCTACTTCAAATTGCCTCCTTGTATTTCTCTTCTACATTGCTGCAGTTCTGTACATCATAAAACACGTTCATTATCTCCTAATACCAATGTCTCCTGTTCTACATTCATTTTAACAGCTTACTTTCAAATTCAACATTTCTGGCTAAATTCATACCATAAAGTCATTCTACATCTCTTTTCAGCTTTCTACTTAAGCTTTCATTGTACAATAATGACACATTTTTTTTTTTTTTTTTGGTAAGCAACCTAACAAAAGACTTATCTATCATCAAATTTCTCAAAGCAGTCTTCAAATGTGATGAGGCAAAGAATGGAAACAGCCAGACCATGTTCAGACCACTATCCAACAATTTAGTATATTAAACAACCGTCCTAATGGGATTTTAAATACATTTTTCAGAGAGATAATAAACCATTTCCAAATTTCTATAATTCTCTTTACTTCTATAATTAGTTGTTTACAGATATTCTTCATGACATGGCATGTCCCACAAATAATACTCAATGGCTTTTTTAACAAAACTAAGTCTCCCCTTTTTAGGTTGATCCACCAGAACCTAACAATTATTTCTATTCACTTCTAATTCATCCTCGTTAACAGACTTTGACATATCCCATCACATACTGTAGCAGCCGCTCCTCTATAATACAAAAACATCCTTAGCGTACATACACAGCACTGCCGCAACACAACCTTTCTTTTTTCTCATTTTCCTTGTCACGTTCGTTTGTATATTTCCCTTTTCACGTTCATTTGTGTATTTCCCTTTTCACGTTCGTTTGTATATTTCCCTTTTCACATTCGTTTGCATATTTCCCTTTTCACGTTCGTTTGTATATTTCTTCAATTGTAGTAAGACATTTTAGCCATTAGACCAAATAATGAAGGACTTAGGTCACAACTTTGTTTCACAATTTTGTTTTAATCCTATTTCCTACTAACATATGGTATCACATAAAGCTGAAGTATTGTCATAGATTTCCTTTATTAAACTAAAAACATTTACCAAATCTATGGGTCAGATTCCATAACGTTTGCAGAATCCAATGCATTATACCGATATGAGTGGAAAAATTGCAGATGACTATATAACATGTAAGCATGCCGCAGTGAACTCAGAACATCTTGGCGCACAATGGAGTATCTCAGTAGTAATGACACACTGCAAATCACTCGCTGTTAATCTGTAAGCGATGAAAAATCACTGTCAAAGTGTGATGTACATTAACAACATTACAAAAAGAATCTCACAGTGTAAGCAGCCTGATATTGATAAATACATATCTGTAACAGAATCTCTCCAGTGAGGTTACAGACAACTGCAGAATACCACCTTAAGTCTGTTATTATTAAAATATGCTATCACGTATGGATTCAGACAAAATCCATAAAAATGTCTAATACAAAATTAACAAAGGCAAAGTGCAATCATGGCCACATCACTAACGCTAACAATGGTTAAAAGATATGTGTGGAGAACACAGCTAATGCACACACGAGGAAATTGGGAGATAGAATAGCAGATGTGGGGTGAGGGTGAAGAAGATGGATATTGGAATAGGAACATCCGAGGGAAAGTTACAAGGGTATGAGCAATTTTTTTTTATATGGGATTAGGTTCCATTTTTTTTTTTTTTTTTTAAGACTAGAAGGAAAGGTAGAGATACGGAAAGAGGAGGAGAAGGACATCACAGCAGGTGTACTCAGAGAACAAATACCACAACACATGACAGACAAAGGTCAGAAAAAACAGAAAGGATAGGTGAGTTACACAGACGGCACAATGCATAACACAGGCAATGGAAAGTTGTCAAACAGGGAGGCAATGCATACCAGCCATGGTGAACTGCAGAACAATATACCTACCTGTGCCTTATCACATTATGACATGTCACAAACTGTGTGACAGTCATACCTGGATGTGTATGACCAATGTGTGTTGTAGGGTAACAAATAAGGATCACAGTACAAACTGGATAAATAAACACGTATCCAAGCAGTCTGTCAGCAGTGCAAGTCAAGAAACAGCAATGATGAGCAAATGCAGACCTTGGAATGCTAGATAACTATAGCAGAGGGAAGAACTGAACCTCTATCCATGCATGTGACAGGCAAACAGCAGCACTGCAGCAAAGCCACAAAATGCCTGCTACATACAGAAGTAGGTGTACACACACAACCCAAGCAAACATGTAATGGAATGCATATATGTGACACACATATGCCATGTCAAAAGCAACACACAGGTCTAGGCATGTGCATGTATGACTGTCAGTGGTCTAAATGAAACACACACGAAAGCAATGTCAATGCACATACACACCAATAGCATAAAAGAATAATATATGTTCACAAATCTAACAGTACAACTTAAAAAAACATCAGATTGTGCACAGGAATTTCAAGAACATACAATGGTTACAATGTAACACACAAGTATAATGAGAACAAGGATGTATACATATCTCTCAACTGTACAGAGTTTTGCAGAATGGCCAGATTTTTGACTCATATTTTCAGTCCATATTTCATAAAATTGTGATTTTCTGGAAAATTAGTGACAAATCATTGAAGACTAAAGTTAGAAAATAATGACAGACCTTTGAGTTTCAGACTTCATACCCTTCAGAAAATCCATGCCAATGTAAAACCTGTTATTCTATTAACTTTCTTAGTTTGTAAGAGCAATATTTAAAAATTGTCCCTAATTTTGGGCATTTATCCCACTTTTATTGATGGCTTTGTCCAGATTTCTTGCTCTAAGAGGTTGAGAGGTATGATTGTAAACAGTAGCCATCGACTTGTGTGCAGATGTCCTGTATCTCTATAATGGTCATAGAGCTGCACATGTTGGCCTTGTAAATAAAGTAGTACATGGCAATGGACAATAATTGTAACAAAGGCTAACATATCTGCAAAATATATTACATAGCTACAAATGTAGAAGGGAGGTGGGCAACCTGGGCCCACATCAAGGAAGACAAGAATAAAGCAGGACATCAAAGTGAGGTTATAAATTGTAAATGCATATGCACACCACATAAAGCAGGACAATAAGGTGAGGTTACACATTGTAAATGCATGTGTACACCACATAAAGCAGGACATCAAGGTGAGGTTACACATTGTAAATGCATGTATACACCACATAAAGCAGGACAACAAGGTGAGGTTACACATTGTAAATGCATGTGTACATCACATAAACCAGGACATCAAGGTGAGGTTACACATTGTAAATGCATGTGTACACCACATAAAGCAGGACAACAAGGTGAGGTTACACATTGTAAATGCATGTGTACACCACATAAAGCAGGACAACAAGGTGAGGTTACACATTATAAATGCATGTGTACACCACATAAAGCAGGACATCAAGGTGAGGTTACACTTTGTTAATGCATGTGTACACCACATAAAGCAAGACATCAAGGTGAGGTTACACATTGTAAATGCATGTGTACACCACATAAAGCAAGACATCAAGGTGAGGTTACACATTGTAAATGCATGTGTACACCACATAAAGCAAGACATCAAGGTGAGGTTACACATTGTAAATGCATGTGTACACCACATAAAGCAAGACATCAAGGTGAGGTTACACATTGTAAATGCATGTGTACACCACATAAAGCAGGACAACAAGGTGAGGTTACATATTGTAAATGCATGTGTACAACACATAAAGCAGGACAACAAGGTGGGGTTACACATTGTAAATGCATGTGTACACCACATAAAGCAGGACATCAAGATGAGGTTCATAGGTTAGTACTAGGCCAACTGCCTTTGTGAGGCATTTTAAGCCTAGCCAATTATCCCCTGTGAGATTCAAACTCTGTACCTTGTGTTTGTAAGGCAAACACCTTAACCATTAGGCCACCCCATATAAAGTAGGACATCAAGGTGAGGTTACACATTGTAAATGCATGTGTACACCACATAAAGCAGGACATCAAGGTGAGGTTACACATTGTAAATGCATGTGTACACCACATAAAGTAGGACATCAAGGTGAGGTTACACATTGTAAATGCATGTGTACACCACATAAAGCAGGACAACAAGGTGAGGTTACACATTATAAATGCATGTATACACCACATAAAGCAGGACATCAAGGTGAGGTTACACATTGTAAATGCATGTGTACACCACATAAAGCAAGACATCAAGGTGAGGTTACACATTGTAAATGCATGTGTACACCACATAAAGCAAGACATCAAGGTGAGGTTACACATTGTAAATGCATGTGTACACCACATAAAGCAAGACATCAAGGTGAGGTTACACATTGTAAATGCATGTGTACACCACATAAAGTAGGACAACAAGGTGAGGTTACACATTGTAAATGCATGTGTACACCACATAAAGCAGGACATCAAGGTGAGGTTACACATTGTAAATGCATGTGTACACCACATAAAGCAGGACAACAAGGCGAGGTTACACATTGTAAATGTATGTGTACACCACATAAAGCCGGACATCAAGGTGAGGTTACACATTGTAAATGCATGTGTACACCACATAAAACAGGACAACAAGGTGAGGTTACACATTGTAAATCCATGTGTACACCACATAAAGCAGGACATCAAGGTGAGGTTACACATTGTAAATGCATGTGTACACCACATAAAGCAGGACATCAAGGTGAGGTTACACATTGTAAATGCATGTGTACACCACATAAAGTAGGACATCAAGGTGAGGTTACACATTGTAAATGCATGTGTACACCACATAAAGCAGGACAACAAGGCGAGGTTACACATTGTAAATGTATGTGTACACCACATAAAGCCGGACATCAAGGTGAGGTTACACATTGTAAATGCATGTGTACACCACATAAAACAGGACAACAAGGTGAGGTTACACATTGTAAATGCATGTGTACACCACATAAAGCAGGACATCAAGGTGAGGTTACACATTGTAAATGCATGTGTACACCACATAAAGCAGGACATCAAGGTGAGGTTACACATTGTAAATGCATGTGTACACCACATAAAGTAGGACATCAAGGTGAGGTTACACATTGTAAATGCATGTGTACACCACATAAAGCAGGACAACAAGGTGAGGTTACACATTGTAAATGCATGTGCACACCACATAAGTAGGACATCAAGGTGAGGTTACACATTGTAAATGCATGTGTACAACACATAAAGCAGGACAACAAGGTGAGGTTACACAATGTAAATGCATGTGTACACCACATAAAGTAGGACATCAAGGTGAGGTTACACATTGTAAATGCATGTGTACACCACATAAAGCAAGACATCAAGGTGAGGTTACACATTGTAAATGCATGTGTGCACCACATAAGGTGTTGCTGAAGCCAACCCAAAATACATTTAAGCATGTGGCAAATGTAGGTCACACGAGCAGAATGCATTGCTGACATCAACAAAAATGGACATGCATAAATCACATATACACAGTATTGTGCAATCATGTAACATCAATGGGCATAGGTAAGAAAGCTAAGAATTTCCATCACATATACTGTCATACCAATGTGGAATAAATAACTAGTTATATGTCACAGATCCTGCTCAGTACTCAACAGAGGCATCTACTTCTCAGAAGTCCAGGCCAACATAAAGGGACTCTGGCTGACCAAGTTCACAGATGACTGCAAGCTGGGAGCCATTATTAACTCCCCAAGTAATGCAGACATCCTACAGAAAGGCTTCACTGAGACCAATGACTCATGTCAAAACCATGGCCTTAAGCTTATCACCAAAAAATGTATCATCATCCCCTTTGGTAAAAACTCAGTTCCCTCTAATTACTGTATCAATGGGTGCCCACTGACACTGAAGGCATTATAAGAGATCAGGGTATGCAGGTTGACAGCAACCTCTCCTTCAACCACCACATTGCCACTGTGGTCAGGAAGTCCTTCTATGTGGCGCATCTCATTAACAAGGGTTTTGCATCCAGAAAGAAAGAGGTCACCATCTCTCTCTACTCTTCCCTCATTAGACCAATCATCGAGTATAATGCTCCATTTGGCATGTACCTCACTAGACATCTGCAACAGCTGGAGAGGCCACATAAGTACCTCATGAAGAGGATCCTAGGCACTAAACACATGTCTTACATGGACAGACTCAAATGACTCCAGGTATTCTCTGTCTCATAATGCCTACTTATAGGCAATCTCTGCTTGACTTACAAAACTATGCCTGACCCAGCGCTGTTAGAAATGCTACATGTAAAAAAATCCCAATCCCTCTGCACCACACACTCCAGAGACCTCAACCTCATTACCACAATCAACAGAACATGCTGGAGGGACAAGTTCATAACCCAGAGACTCCCCATGCTCTGGAATAGACTTCCCATATATGTCAAGCAGAGCACCTCGCTGACCCTCTTCAAGAGAAATCTTGGTGAATGGATGGGTAATAGAAAGTTCACCCCAGGGATCACTCCAATGGTTCTACTTGATAGAGGCACTGGGAACTAACATCAAGTGGTACGATGCCAGGACACTTCTATGGGCTAGGCTTGTAAAAGCTCCAGGGCCATTAGCCTAGTACACATCTATGTATAGCACATCAACAATAAGCCAGTGAATGCTCACACGTCACAGGTACAATGGTGTTTCAGCATGGATCTGACTATGTGCAGAGACGTACATACATTATTTAATGTGTATACCATTTGCTGAAAGGTATGAACATATGCGAATAACGAATGGATGTGAAAATTTAACATAGACCAAACATGGCGTACAGTACTGTTACTGAATCAGTTGTCATTATCACTGTGTATACATGAATGTTAAATTGGAATTCTATGCAGTCAGTAAAGAAGGAATGCCTATATGTATGACATAATTTTATATGACCCACCATGGCATCACCATTGCCAACACATGCCACACATCACCACAACATGCCAGTGGGACAACATGACAACTATCATCCAAAACACATGGGCAAGGGCATGTCCTTTGTTGCGCATCCATGATATGGAAATACACAAATCTTAACCATACCAGTTTGTTAGTGCTAAACTTTAGCCAACATGTATATTCTGTGCATTTTTTTTTTTCACTAAAACAAACAGTGTAATTGTTTCAGCAGTAGCTGCATGTTAACTGTCACAATGCATGGACAGCTGAATGTGGAAGAAAGTGTAGTGTGTTAATGTGTGAATGTGTGAATGTGTTACATGTCGCACAATGATATTAGCTTTGTATGTTTGCTCATGTAACATGGCAGCTAAATGATATGCATGAACAAGAGTGCTTATACAGTCCAATCATTGACATAGCAAACAGCATGGTGGAAGCATTACACACCTGGATCACACAAACAGTCCTTATGGACCTGAGGGACTGCTGTGATGGAGATGAACATTGCGAATGATCTCCCAGGCTATCTCCCTGAATGAGTTACACATAGCCCATGCCATATCCTGAAAAAATTCCCCATCATGTCATCATTTGAGTACGAAACATATCAGTCACCACCTTCCAAATCTGCTCCCAGTAATCATCTCTCTTTTGTTCCTGGTGTCTCCTCTGGGATGCAGCAGGGATGATGGCAGGTGCAGCTTCCTCAGTGTCATCCTCATCATTGTCATGGTCATTGTCATCTAAGGACTGGCAGTGGCCTGGCATAAACTCATCATCTACATCTAATTGGTGATCATCCACTGGTCACATGTTGTGTCAAGATGATCACAACGCAGGACAGAAATTACATAAGCATACCTGATACTACCTGTCTGCATAACATACCAACTGTGACATGATGTACAGGCAGAAAACAATCCTCATGAAATGTTAAAATATGTTATGACCATAGTCCGCCATACCACTATATGCATTGCATATCAGTAATCAAAACCATAACAATTAAAATCAAATGTATATCAGGCTGCATATTCCAATGAAGACCATAGCTGACATTAAATAGAAACTAATATGCACATCTGCAGTCTAATATACATTAATTAACACCCTGTCCACAAGTGAGTTTTGCATATCAGAATATAAGAATGAAGGTATATTAGCATACATTGAATGTCTCATTTAAAACACAGTTCATGATGAAATGGAGCAAACATTATTAAGTTGCACAATTATAGTCAGCAGATTTTCTGCTAGTGAATAGCTCCTCGTGCACATAACACCTTCCCTATTTCACTTCATCTATACTTATGGACATGTCCAATAACAGAGCATGTCAAGGACATTGCATCCATCACACAATATGAGCCGTTCAGTCAAGGCCATGTAACTGCATGCATAACACATCTTACCAGTGGAAATCATGACATGACCTGAACAGCCATTTATTGCTTATTGGCCAGCATTAAGCATGGCAAACATGCAAAGCAAGCACATGTAACAAATTCTGACATTTGAAGGGAAGCATGTCCTGACACTGCCTTATGCAAAATTCTGTTAAAGTGCAGTTTAAAATATCCATAAATAACATTAATTACCTTTTAGTCTTGCGTCAAGAATAACTCTTCAGGATGTGCAAAACATTTTCTTTTTATTTAAATCCACATACATCAGTGCTGGGAGACTATCTTCCCAATTAAAAATCAGTCGCTCCAAGCAGCAAAAATGCACAGTTCTTATTTACTTTTCTTATCAGTACCATGCATGCAGAATAATGACATGGTCAAATAGGATTTCTGTAGACCCTTGTGCATCTCGCTTAGTGCTGCACTTGAACACTCAACAATCATGTTTTTAGTAACAATAATGTTTTAGAAAAACACAAGCCATCTAACTTGTTAATCACTCTTATTTCCTGACCTTGTACATTTCAGTACCAGTACATTCTAACTCCCCAACATTCCTTGTAACTACCCATCCCAGCCTGGGAAGAACAGAGCTTACATGTAGTGTGTTCTTTTTTGCTTTCAGAAACCAGTCTTTGTAACATCCCTTAACCCCTTCAGCACTTTCTTTACCTTCAGTCATCTGTTAATACACTTGCAGCTTGATATTAGAATGCAGTTGTGAAACACTCAGATCTACAGTAAGTTTTGTGGTTTGCATAACTGTGCATCTATACTACATATCATTTTTAACATGAGCAAATACTAAATAATTCATCAAACATATGTGAAGAAATTGTAAGTTAATATGCATTTTGTGTAGAATAATCATGAGAGATGCGTTTTTCTCTAACAATTCACACTTATGGTAATTTGACAAAAGTAAAATTGGAAAATGACAACATAGCATTAGTTTTGGGACCAGCACTGTTTAATAATGATGTCTGCCTCAGTAAACTGCCCAGCTGAGTGTCTGACAGGATATCAATGTTTCCATTATTTTCCCTTTCATGAGTTCCCTGAGCAGTTATGTCTGTGTGTGAATGTGAATTTTATTCTATGTGTCTGTGCATGTAATGAGCTATATGAACAGCCACCAATTAACGTTGTTATAATGCAGACAAAGTAAGATGGCAATAACATGGAAAATATGCAAACAATATGACAAACAGCTGAGCCAGGCAGCATGGTCATTAGCTGACCGCACATCAATATAAGGAATACAGCACCACCAAGTAGTAATAATGTTCAATTATATACACATTCACAGCCTTCATAATAACAGTCTGTCTGCCAGTGACACATGAGACTCTATCATATGTTGCACAAACATTGTCTGTCTACAACTATATGCATGACATATCTAGAGTTATTAGCAATCATTACTCTGCAAAGTGCAAACATCCTGATGCTGCTTGCTGATTATAAAATGATGCAAATAAATGCCTGTGGATGCAAGTATCTCCAAACATAGGATACAAGTATGTTTTAACAAAATCATCAAAGGTGTTGCAGACAGATGCAATATCAATGTTGAACTGAAGGACATGCCACACAGCATGCCAACAACAGTGTGAACACTGATACAGCAGACACCCATTCAGTGTGTGAATGTGAATAGGCAAACTATGTACAACAGATCAGTCACTGGGAGCTGCATTCACACATTTAAGTGTATCAACACATACACTGTAAACAGCAGGCAAAGTTCTATAAACTTGTTTATGAAAGTCTACGTCAACATCAGTGTGACAGTTACACAAACCTGATTGCCACTAAATTCTGGCCTACATTTCCAAAACAGTCATCAGAAAACATGGCTTGCTGCTAAATGGTAAACATATCTGTATTTTAATCAGATTTGTAAGCACAGGTATCATGTGATTATTGCACTTACCCTTCTGATGCGTGATGGGTATTCCTGCATCATATGCAATATACATGGTAATGTCAAAAATACAGGCCTAAAACAAGAACCAGACACATTGTATTTAACAGACCAGGCAAAGAAACAGCATACCTCCCCCATTGATCCTCTAGCCTGTGTATCTGCTTGATGCACAGGTCATGTTTACAGGTCCTGTCTTCACCACCTGCTAAAAGAAAACAGAAACTATGAATGATGTAGCCCTCAAATAATGGTGATACATTACTCAGCTCAGGTTCTAAAACCTTTCTTTAGAAGAACATCACAGAACCACCATACACATTCTGCAATGTTACACACACAGTCATTTACATCTTGGAACAGAATTGAATACAGAGTAGAGGACCTGAGATTTAAACCTGCAACTCTAAGCTACGCTCACAATGTAACCCTAATCCATCTTGCCTATAAGTGTATGCAGTGAAAATATGTGAGGTTATGAATGTGCAGGGATGGGTTACTAATATGGATCACATCTTAAGATTTACAAAATGAACAACATGCTGGGCATTTAGGTAAATAATTTGCAGGAATGAATTCATGTCAGCACAGTGGTCACAACCAGTAACAGCAAGTGAAAACCTTCATAGCTCAGCCATTGGGAGGACAGTGTCATGTATCACATAGCTTCTGTTAACAGACAACTACAAGGTGCTGCACGTCAGGGACAGTGATGTATGTGGGAGGGCTACATTTAAAGATATGCATTGGCAAAGTACACATTACAAATCAAATACATGCATGACTGTATCTCCCTGTTCTGCATTTCAACTGTAACTCTGATCATCTGACTCCCTCCAAAGATAAGGCTGATGTGGTTGTTGAAGTGAATATAATAATGAATGACAAAATTACAATTGAAAGCAATTTTGCAAATCATAGCATATTTCACAACTCTTTTTGGCAAAAATATAACAGTCTGTTCCGACCTTTACACATAACACTGTACTTAAACAAGGGCTGTTGACAGAACATTAAATATTATGATGATATTTGTAGAAATTCAGCAGATAACCGAGTTATTCATAAGCATGCACAGAATAACCATTAATATCAATAAACAGGTATGTACAGCAGAATTTCTGACAATGTGTGAAAAACACAGCAATGAGAAAATAATGACATGATTCCCCTATGTGGAATTGAACCTACAGAATACCAACATATGTGCATGCTGGCTTGTTTCTTTACAGGCCAAGCTAACAGCAAGTACACATTTTTTCTTAACAAACAGTTACTAAATGTATGCATCCATATTCCTGCAGCTACTGGATAAATACAGAAACATCCAACACGCAACCACTACAGGCCATCATGATCTACAGAAATAACAGCTATCAACACATAATTCAAATGAAAAGATATGTGTAGGCAGCCGAACATGCATTCCTCTTGGGTTAAACAAATGGAACTGTAAAAAGAATGTTCACTATATTAAAAGGAACAGAGTAAAGAAATTATTTATGAATTACTATTCACACATAGACAGGTAGCATAGGTAATATTGTTGTATTATGGATAACTATGAAATGCATAGTCATCAGCGGCCTACACACTATAGGTATTAGTAATACACAACTATACTAGATGTAAGAAATGATGTCAATATATGATGGAAACCACATGTACATCTACAATGTTCACTATCCTGTACATTATTAATATTAGTAAATAAATAAAACACAGTGGAATAGAAACCGTACTTATATGGAGAACAGTCACCATGGCTTCTTAATTATCCAGATGAGCTAATTGTCAAAACAGCTACTTAATGGTTATAAAAGGCATGTATCTAATATATTTGGGACACAGCTATATCTCTAAATCTCATAGGAATTCTCAGGTATATGGGGTATCAATACACCCCAGTGACCCTCTGACAAAGCTACTCTGTATCCCTCTGATGCAGGTCATTGTAGCAGTGGGAAACCTGCACTCCAGTTCACTACATCCCTGTACATCATCAAAGCTTCCTGTCCATCCAGTTCCAAATGTTGATCATTGCAAAGTTCCATGGCCTGGCTGTGATGCTCCACTCCAGCATAGATGGTCAATGTTTAGGTGGTCTCTTCCTTGGTCCACTTGGGTTCCTGGACATGTTGAATCCTCCTGGAAGTAGCCATCTCAATAATGTTGATAGTCCAATGAAGAAATACACAGATCTGAAAATTCCTCACCGAGGTCCTGCACATTTCATGGCTAGCAATGGTCTGATCTGTAAATGTATCAAAATCAATATTTAAAAGTGGCACTAATATCAATTTATCATACACGTGTAAGATAACATACACGTGCTACACATGGGTGCTTGTGCAGAGCACCTTCCCATTACATCGAACTGTTGGTTAATGTGCTGAATTTTGAGAACTTATGCGGACATGCTCAAATTGGAATTCCAAAAATGTGAATTTTAATAAACCTCATTAATTATGTATGGTGGAAATGGTACTTGAAATATGCATGCACATAGCTGCTCTTACTTTCAATCATACCTGAGTCATAGGTTAGGTAGCTGCTAAGGTAATTCAGCATCTGCTAGCATTGCTGTTTACTCATTATCAGGGGTGTATCTCTTTAGACTGATGCATTAATGTAAAATATGTGTATTAAGAAAAATGTTTGTAACTTACAGCAGTACTGTGTGATTTACCTGTATGCATACAAATGTTGACATCTGCATCAAAGACATGCAGTCATTTCTCATTTGCAGTTGCACAAACAGATGTAAATAGCACAATAGAGCAGTACATAAAGATGGATTTTTCAGATTTTCTGTATATCTTGTGGGTGACTCCATACATTCTGTGGTGCACGTACGGAAAACTGCAGATTCTGACCTTATTCGTATATTGCTATGTACTATGTATCCTGACATTATCTGTATGTTGCTATGTACTATGTATCCCAACATTATCCGTATGTTGCTATTCACTGGCGGATTTAGGCATGGGCGCAGGGGTGTACGCTGCCCCCTTTTTCAAGCTGCCGATCCTGGATAAGGAAATGCACTGACAGAGCAGTACAACTGTACATTTTCCGATTTCAGCTTTCTTTTTTTTATTTATTATTTTTGTTCAGTGCACAAAGCTTCATTTAGGAATTGTCTACACTCAACATAAAAAAGTTAAAGGAATTAAAAGTTATCACAAGGTGCATTTGTTAGCAAAACCCACATAGAAACCAGAGATGTAGTTTCATGCACTTTTCTCTATCAGATTTGAAACTGCCCATTTAATGCTGAAAGTCTTGAAATCTACCAATGACTAGTCTTCACAAGTCACAAGGGAAATATATAACTGATACCAGAAAGTCTATGTTTATTTCCACGGCAATTTATTAAAGTATAAAACCAGAAAAGATTCCGGAATAGCAACTGCTGAATAAAAGTAAAATTTTATTAAGCGTTTTTGTCCGCTAATATCATGGGACTTCATCAGAATTAGGGGATGTAAGCACTCAATAACATTTTACTTTTATATGGCAGTTGCTATTCCAGAACCATTTTTTGTTTTATATTAGTTTGTGTGTTTTTTCTCACTACTTATTAAAGTATGACAACAGGAAAATGCCGCTCCTAAACATCAACGTCCTTCTGCCGGCACCTTCACTAACTTTTCCCAGGTATAGAAAAGTGCATGAAACTACATCTCTGCCTTTTCTGTGATTAATTGCTTATAAATCGAGGTGTGCCATAACTGAAGGATTGTGGGGCCATGGTTTGACCCCCACTGCAAGTAACGTAAGTGGTGGTTGGACCCATTTTGTGTAATGACTGACAGCTTCCTTTTGCTTCAGACCATTTTCCTCTAAATGCCAGTTATTCGCGGCTTTATGTCCGATGTGCTTTTACATCTGGTATAAGGCATGGAGCGGTTTCCAGTCTGGAAATTAGATTTTCAATCTAATGATAAATGTGGAATATGTAGTCACACACTCAACTTTGACAAATACCGGATTTATGTCCAGTCTTTGTTTCTTTTCACAATTCCAAAATGTATCCAAGTAATCTTGGCTATAAAAATACATTACAATCTGCACAGAGGATTAAGTCTCTAAACTGTTAACATGCTTCTGTAGTCCAGGATTTAAGTTGTACATCTTCCTTTGCTAACTCTGTGACTCTCAGCAGATCATTGGATGAGACACTGCTCCTGGTCGCTACTGATTTTGGGGGTGACTTCAAATTTATCTGGTTATCATCTGAACACTGTACAGTACTGAAAAATAACAGACAGTGTTTATAAAAAGAGATGGAGTGGGAATGTGAAAATATCACAGGACATTGTACATTAATTACAGTAATGACTATGGAACTTGCTAAAGGTAACTGGAGAATGTTGTTTCTTAGAACTAAGATGGAGAGCCTTATGGCATACCTCTCAATGTCTGGACAAAGGCCTGAAAATAGGGACAGATTTTAAATATTGCACTTATAAACTTGGAGAATTGCAGAAATAAGAGATTATGTGTTAGCAATTGTTTTCTGAAGGATATGAAGTCTGAAACTCAGAAGTCTGTCATTATTTAGTGACTTCAGTTCTGGACGATTTGTTAGTAAAACACAAATATTACACAGAACAGACAAAAAATATATAAGGGAAACATCTGGACATTTTTCAAAATTCTGGAAATTTGAAAGATATGTTTTATGGTCATATAGTAGCATGTACATGGGCATCAATAATTAGACCAGAATTTTCTGGGGTGGTATTTTAAAGCATATGACATCTCATTGTGTTCTCTACACATTCCATTTTTATAAACATGCAAAACTATGCACAGACCGCTCCCCATATTGGTGCAACCTTTCTGCATCTACATTGATGGAAAAGATGATAATTTGGAATGTCATTCAGTCCCACGTCTTCAGGTTATTGCTGAGATGTGATGTATAACTTTTGAAAAACACTTACTGCAGTGTTTTCTTCTTTTTTAACTGATGCGCATCCATGTGTTTACTATAAACTGTAGGGTAATACATATCATATTTTCTATATGTTGGTATTTTGGTATATAACTATATTTAAGCTCAAAAAACACTCTTCAGTGGTGTTCCCCATCATTTCAAATTTTAATTTCATATTCTTCATGCTGCCCTACTGCAAAGATTTGACATGCTTCTTAGCAGTGCAATTCATGGAACATTCCCCCATACTAGTAATGGTGTTGCATTTTGTGATTGCTGGAAAATATGATGTTTCTAAATATCTTTCAGGCTCATCCTTTAGATTATTGCTGAGATGTGACGCATCGCTTCTAAAATAACGTTTCCTGGTGTTTTCATATTCTTCATTTACCTGTCTGGTATTCAGTAAAGTACTGACTGATATAACATCATTTCATGCAAATCTGTTCCACCGATCATTATTTCCCCATTGTATCTAAAGAGTCATTTGTTTCTCTCTTTATCCGTTCCCCAAGCTATATAACTAGCTTTTCCTTTGCTATGTTTCATAATTTTCTAGCATTTTCTCCTTTCCTTATACTAATGCCATATCTGCTCTCATGCACTGCTTTGCTTTTCAAATGTCATTTATTTTGAATGCACTGCCCTCTTATCTTCTTTGTGCTTTCTCTTCTAGTGCCTATTTTATATCTGTTTGTAAGCATCTATCTGTCTTTTTCCACGGCTCTTTCCTCTCTGTATTTATCTCCAACTTCCCACTGCTGTCTCAGAAACGTATCTTAGCTCGCTGCATTCTATCTTTCTAGAGTGACGCACTACTCGCTGCATTCTATCTTTCTAGAGTGACGCACTACTCGCTGCGTTCTATCTTTCTAGAGTGACGCACTACTCGCTGCATTCTATCTTTCTAGAGTGACGCACTACTCGCTGCGTTCTATCTTTCTAGAGTGACGACTACTCGCTGCGTTCTATCTTTCTAGAGTGACGCACTACTCGCTGCATTCTATCTTTCTAGAGTGACGCACTACTCGCTGCGTTCTATCTTTCTAGAGTGACGCACTACTCGCTGCATTCTATCTTTCTAGAGTGACGCACTACTCGCTGCGTTCTATCTTTCTAGAGTGACGCACTACTCGCTGCATTCTATCTTTCTAGAGTGACGACTACTCGCTGCATTCTATCTTTCTAGAGTGACGCACTACTCGCTGCGTTCTATCTTTCTAGAGTGACGCACTACTCGCTGCATTCTATCTTTCTAGAGTGACGCACTACTCGCTGCATTCTATCTTTCTAGAGTGACGCACTACTCGCTGCGTTCTATCTTTCTAGAGTGACGCACTACTCGCTGCATTCTATCTTTCTAGAGTGACGCACTACAGACATTTGTATTTACTAGTTGTCTTGTCATGATTACTGCTGCTCAATGTCCGTTTACTTCTAGAAACTGAACTTCTCGTCCTTGTTAAAGATTATGAAAAGCATTTTATTTGACCTATAGTAATCACCCTTAATCTGGTATGTTCTCTAAATTGTTCTCACTTTCTAAATTGGATTCAAGAATGCTCCACACTGCTAAAGTTTGATTAATTCTCCTATCAACATAACATTTCTTTTCATTCCTGTTTGGCATTTATTTAGCGTCAAATGTATATATTGGACATAATCACCAGTTTTAACCCTTTTCTTCTGCAGACTGGTTATATGTACTCACCCTCTCAATTCTGCTCTTTTATCTCCAAGTTCGTGCCTCTCTATGCACTGCCTATTATAGACTACAAATGCATCCTTTTACCTGCCCCTCTATCTTATCTGTAAAATAAATATTACGGAAGTGCCATATCACAATATGTAGAATGTCTACTTCCTGCACTTTTATAATTCTCTGAAGCTCCTCCAGTTTCTTTCTTTCTTATACTGCTATTTTTCAGCATAGCCCTCCCAAATCTTTGCCAGTCATGCCTGTCCTTTTGTTCTCTTTCCTTTTTTATTGTTTTCTGTTCTACCTTCTAACTCACATTTCATAACTGTCATTTTATGCACTTACCCTTTCATTTCTTTTTTCTTTCTGCCTTTCATCTTTACTGGTAGCCAAGTACATCCCTGCCTGATCTGACTCTCCTGCTTTAACTTACTCCACCAGAGTCCTGTGAGTGCGGCCTCCACCATTTAGTCCCAATATACCCTTGCATTTAGAACAACAGCAACCAACAAGTTACTTATATATATATATTTGTATAAGTATATGTTTGGCATAGTTTCTTGTTTCACTCCACCACCCCCACCCACCATGCATTAACCCATGCCCAAGAAGCTCCCTATTCCATGTAGTGGCCATGCAGTGCAATCTCTTATCCTGCCTTTTCTTTCTCTGCCATTGGTGGATGCTGTAGCATATTTGATAACATGACTGCATGCCACGTATTCTGTCCACATCCCTTGCCCTTCCCCTGTGCTTCTTTTACACTTCCATCCAGCAACTCATTCATGTTCAAATGCAATGTGACATGTATGTGTCTTTGTGAAGTTCTGCTATTTTCTATGCTAGAAAAAGCTGTCTGTTCTCATCCTTATGACAGTTTTCAGGGGAACCCAATCACACTATTTTGATTTGCCTGCACACTTGAAACTCACTGAATGAGGCCCTCCCTTCTCCCTGTCTGTCATGCCTGCTGTCTGTAGTAGCTCTGTATGCAACTCATAGGCTTTCTTTTCTTCATTACTTCTGAAGCAATTTTCCCGCCTCTCTCTTGAAACCTGCTTGTTAGTCTAGCTGTACCTTCGATATTCTTCAGTTTTCATGGACTTTCTACTTGGTTGGATAATAACTACCTTTCTTCTCTTCCTTTATTCCTTCCTCATCTTCTCTTCTCTTCTGTGTCTCGGAATTCCTTTCCTATGACCTGCTCTGCCTGTCCTCTCTAACATCCCCTTTCCAATCTGGACCTGTTCCTCTCAGGACATAGGTTCATAGGTTCATACTAGGCTATCTGCCCTGGGGCAATTATAAGCCTAGCCCGATTCTGTATGGCTTACCCCACCCCTTGATTTGAGTATACTGTGCCCTTTTTAAGGTTTAGTTTACTGTGCCTCTGTCTAATAGTGACACGGGAGTAATCCCTGGGACAAACCTACGATCCCCCATCCACCTATCGAGATTCTTCTTGAAGAGATTCAGTGAGGTGCTCTGCCTCACATGAACCAGAATTCTATTCCAGAGCGAAGGGAGGCTCTGGGTTATGAACCTGTCCCTCCAGCAAGTTCTATTTATTTCTGTGCTGAGGTTTAAGTCCCTCAAGCGTGTGGCTCTAAGGGATTTAGATTTACTGAGGTGGAGCATGTCCATTAATTCTGGATTTGACATAGCTTTGTATGTCAGGCATAGATCGCCTCGAAGTAGGCGGTATGCAACTGAGTAGAGCTGGAGTTTTTTTAACCGAGCAGCATATGGCATCTGTTTGAGACCCTTGATCCTCTTGGTGAGATACTTTTGGGGTCTTTCTAATTGCTGCAGGTGTCAGGTAAGGTACATCCCAAAAGGGGCATTGTATTCTATGATAGGCCTGATGAGGGATGAATAAAGGGGCACAATTACCTCTCTTGATCTAGATGTGAAACCCTTTGTGATGAGGTGGGCTATGTAGAAGGTCTTTCTAACCATTTTGGCAATGTGGTTTTCAAAGGAGAGATTGCTATCAACTTGGGTCCCCAGGTCCCTAATAACTTTCTCTGTACTTAATGGGTTTCCGCCTATGTGGTAATTTGTGGGCACATTTTTTTTGCCAAAGGGTATGACTATACATTTTTTGGCATTTAGCTTTAAACCATGGCGCTGGCACCAGTTATCTGTCTCTGTGAGACCTTTTGAAGGATGTTTGTGTCAGTTGGAGAGTTGATTATGGCCCAGTTTGCAGTCATCTGCGAACTTGGTGAGCCATAGTCCTCCCACGTTTGCCTGTACCTCAGAAAAGTATATACCGAACAAGAGTGGTCCCAGGACAGAACCCTGTGGGATGCCACTTGTGACTGGTTTCGAGTCTGACATGGCTCCAGCAACTCTCACTCTGTGGGTTCTGTCTTTGAGCCAGTTTGCAACCCATCTTGTGACATAGGGGTTTATATTTAAGCTGGATAGATTATCTATGATGCCCGAGTGGGGTATTGTGTCAAATGCCTTTGCAAGGTCCAGATAGGCTGTGTGGACTACCTTCCCTTCATCTATGGCTTTGGTGACTGTTTCGAAGAAGTCAACCAGGTTCAAAAGGCAGGATCTGCCCTTGACAATGCCGAACTGGGTAGAATCTAGTGTCTGTAGGTCCCTGATGTCTTTGTTTATGAGCTCCATGATGATCCTCTCCATAGCCTTGCAGACTAAGCTAGTCAGGCTTATGGGGCGATAGTTTCCAGGGTCCATAGAGGCTCCACCTTTGTGGAGTGGGACCACTGTTGCTGTACGCCATTCTGTGGGCACATATCCTGTATTGAGGCTGAGATTGTATAGCTGTTTTATTTGAGGGATTAGTTCCTCTTGGAGTTCTTTATCTATACATACTTTATCTATTCTTACTCTCCTTGCCACCTGTTTTACTGTGGTGCTATCTATCCTTACTGTCTATCCTCGTGTCTTTCTACTATATCTTCTCAGGTCAGGTTATCTCCTCCTCTGCCTCCTTGCCACTAACTGGCACAGACATTGAGTCCCCCCATCCTCCTCCTCAGACACCGAGTTCCCCCCATCCTCCTCCTCAGACACCGAGTCCCCCATCCTCCTCCTCAGACACCGAGTCCCCCATCCTCCTCCTCAGACACCGAGTCCCCCATCCTCCTCCTCAGACACTGAGTCCCCCATCCTCCTCCTCAGACACTGAGTCCCCCATCCTTCTCCTCAGACACCGAGTCCCCATCCTCCTCCTCCTCAGACACCAAGTCCCCCATCCTTCTCCTCAGACACCGAGTTCCCCCATCCTCCTCCTCAGACACCGAGTCCCCATCCTCCTCCTCAGACACCGAGTCCCCCCATCCTCCTCCTCAGACACCGAGTCCCCCATCCTCCTCCTCAGACACCGAGTCCCCCCATCCTCCTCCTCAGACACTGAGTCCCTCCTCCTCTCAGACACTGAGTTCTCCCACCCTCCTCCTCATTTGGATTATATAACCTTCTAGTATTCCAGTTATCCGAGTTGCCCTATACTAACCTCCATCACACCTGCAGTACACTGTATTAACTTGCCACACCACACATCTACTTTCTTACTTACTGTGTTACTTTTACTTAACTGAACTTCACTTTTTCCACATAAATCATTATTTAATTAAAAAAATACTTAAATGTTTTCTGTGGCTATTTTCACCTTCAGTAGGAATCCTTCCAAGTTTATAACAGTGATTATGCCTGCTATGCCATGAAAAGAGACTGTGACTTGGCATGGGCAATAAGTCAACTCTTCCAAGCATGCAGTGAAAATACTTGCACTATCTGTACATGTGCTGTGTGGTGACTTGCACTATCTGTACATGCGCTGTGTGGTGACTTGCACTATCTGTACATGTGCTGTGCGGTGACTTGCACTATCTGTACATGTGCTGTGCGGTGACTTGCACTATCTGTACATGTGCTGTGCGGTGACTTGCACTATCTGTACATGTGCTGTGCGGTGACTTGCACTATCTGTACATGTGCTGTGCGGTGACTTGCACTATCTGTACATGTGCTGTGCGGTGACTTGCACTATCAGTACATGTGCTGTGCGGTGACTTGCACTATCTGTACATGTGCTGTGCGGTGACTTGCACTATCTGTACATGTGCTGTGCGGTGACTTGCACTATCTGTACATGTGCTGTGTGGTGACTTGCACTATCTGTACATGTGCTGTGTGGTGACTTGCACTATCTGTACATGTGCTGTGTGGTGACTTGCAATATCTGTACATGTGCTGTTTGGTGACTTGCACTATCTGTACATGTGCTGTGTGGTGACTTGCACTATCTGTACATGTGCTGTGCGGTGACTTGCACTATCTGTACATGTGCTGTGCGGTGCACAGGAATTAACTGTTTCTACTACCACATCCAAAGCAAAATCGTGTGCAACTGAATGGGTATTGCTGACTTTCCGCACATGATGTCAGAGCTTCGTAAGGTGATCTTTCCACAACCTCCAAAGCCAATGTCCCTCTTTCTCGCTCCCACCCCTGTACTCAGCTAACCAAACTGCGCTCCCCCCTTTTGCAAATTCCTGGATCCGGCACTGGCTATTTATTATGTAATCCTTATGCTGTTATGGACTTTACTTATTCATGATGTCCACTTTCAACTTCTTAAACACCTTCTAAACAATAATGTCCTCTCATCATCACAGCATGCATTCGACCACATTATAGCGCTACTACAGCTCTTCTACGTTTCACTAATACTATAAATAAATTCAGAGACAATGGCAAAATAGTGTCTTCAGTCTTTTTGGGCATGCCTGAAGTATTTGATAAGTTTCCCATCGTAAGTTACTGTCCACTCTGAAAAATCTTAATATCAACCCTGATGCTGTTAACTGGTTTCAAATTTATCTAGCTAGCCACCAGTAAGCTGTGAAACGGAAGTAATCCCCACTCCTTCCTGTTACACTTGGTGTTCCTCAGGGTTCAATTCCAGGGCCCCTCCTCTTTAGCATATTCATAAATTATCTTAAATGCTGCCTCATCTCATGAATGTAGCATATAATATGCAGATGATTCAACCCTCATATGTGCAGCATCCACAATAACTCAACTTTTTACAGTTATACAAAAAGCTTTCTCTATTATTGAAACACAGCTAACAAACTCACAACTCATTCTCAACCATAATAAAACTAAACTTATGATCGTTCATCCATCTAAACCTACTACCCTCCCAGCTAACTTTTATATCACTGCCAGTAGCAATATTAAGATTTTCCCAGATTCCCAAACAAAAGTATTAGGCATCATAATCGACAACAGACTAAAATCTGACATACACATTTTAAGACAACCAAAAAAGTTCACAAGAAAATCGGAACAATGTATAACAACATAAAATTCTTAGCAGACGCTGCAAGAATAGCCATAGCTAGAACTCGCATTCTCTCCTAACTCTTATATGCATCTCCCATACTGACCAACCTCAAAAAGTCAGAGCTAAGTTATTTAGAATCATGTTATAATAAGATTGCCAAATTTGCAACAGATTCTGCACATTCAACCCATCACTGTCAATGCCTAAAAAATGTTTCTTGGTTAGAGCTACCTCATGTTATGAATTATAACCAGTTAATAATGATTCACAAAATAATGCACAATCCGGACAATGTACCTTCCCTAAAAAATCTTCTACAACCCTACTCTAACATTCGTACTCTTCGATCATCTAACAAAGACTTACTCCAAGTAACCAAAGTATTCAATACAGCAGGCAACTCTCTTTACTCTAACTTTGTTACCAAAAATTGGAATATCCTTCCACATAGTATTAGATCCATAAGCAATCTTAATCATTTCAAAATATCTCTCAAAAGACACGTATTTGAATCGTGGCTTTGCACACGTAACACTCCAGGTTAATTATTAACTTAGCATTACTTATACAATTTGGCTGTACGTACTAACTCTGTTAATATATCCCTTCTAACAACACTACTTCTCTATAAGTAGTTACATTCTTAGCTGCAACTCTCACCATGCAAGTATTACTAACTATGAACTACTTTGACTAAGTGATTCTCCCTACTTCATTTCCTAAGTAATCTTATGTTCCTCCGTGTATATAAATTCAACCATATATTTGTCTATATTCAAGTGCTTAAAGTCTTGTTCTATTTGATACCATGTATATATTTTTGTTTTTACATTTTTATCCTGTAAATGTGTTAACACTCATTTTTTTGTCAATCTTGTTTATAATATCTATTACTTGTAAAAATTTGTATGTAAGCTTGCTTAGACTGGAGCCTTTCTCCCCGGGCCTCTGCTGAAAATGGACAATGCCCCAGTCAGACCATTCCAGTAAACAAATTTAAAACAAAAATAAATAAATAAAAATGATTCTTAAAGCAAGTATTAGAATAACTGAGTTATTACAAAAAAGATCCGTACTATCTGTGGCCTACTTATGAATCTGGTTTTCCTACACTTTCTATAAGTTGTTCATCTGAAAATTTACAGCTACTGTCTGCTGTTGTGAATGGCATTCCATGCTCAGTAATGATTGTGTTGATATATGGTTGTCATGTATAACATGTCATGTGACAAATGTTTTCTGAATATTTGTCTAAGTTGCAATTGCTTTGCAGCTACAGCCATCGCACATTCTGTTGCACACTTATGTTTGTGTAGTATGTTAATGTGAAATGCATGCAGAGTGTGGCTCCCGTGGCATGATGCTGTTGTGTTTGTACCTCCATTCCCCATATATCCACTCTAAGATGTTTGAATCCCACAGACAGCTTTGTTTGGAGTGATGGGTCTTGTGGGCAAGTTGTGTTGCATATGTAGGCATTGTTGTATATTTGTATATATCATATATCACATTATTATATGTCACAGTGAATATTGCATAGAAGTTTGCATTGCATGGGAATGCATAATGTTTACAATGGCATAAGCTGGCCATATAATCATCTCCCTCAGTGGGGCTCCACATGAATCTGAAAATGTGCATATCACTATCTTTCAGATTGCAAACAGACCTAGGGGTGACAATTTCTCCCCATAAGAGAACAAGATTATAACAGCTACTCTGTGACAACATGGACAGAGACTCCTTTGGTGAACAGAGAATAGAGTATGGAGGAATGAAATCTGGGCTGACCTCACAAACATGATTAATGCGGTGGGAGGTCAGAGTAGATCCTGTGAGGCCTGTCTCCAGTGCTGCTCTGACATGATCCTCCATGCAGCCAACAGGGTACAAAGATATGAGATCAAGGGATGCCACCAGTGATGGCCCACCATTGACCTCCCCAATGAGATCACAATATTCTTGCATCTTTGTCTATGGTGAGTGGGGAGCAGCACATATTCGAGGTGGGATAGAAGCAGCTGTTCCACACAATACATGTATGTGTTACTTTGCATAACATTGATGACTATAGAGAAAATCATCACATATTGCTGTTGCATGCATAATCATGTATTGTCATTTTTGTTTTTCAGCAGAAGATTTGCATCACACACATGGGTCCACACAGGGTGATGGCAATCAGACTAAGTGTAATGATGTGTAGCCATACAACTGCAGTACAGATAGAACAGTGGAACCAACATGTGTAATTCTGTCTGAATTGATGTCCACATTTCCATCTACTTTTGGACAACACCTGAAAATGGCAGGTGAGTGTCTTCATACTGTGTTACTCTGATCACTACCTGTTATTGCCTCAGCCTCATGTCATGGCACTGCTGTTTACTGTCATATTGCTATTTGCCTAACATTCTACACTACAGGTACTTCCAGTGGGGGCCCAAGCCATGCAGGTGCAAGTACAGACAGATCAGGTAAGTTAACACAACAGATTCATAGGTTGCAGCAATGTGCAGCAGATCTGTGTTACATGACATTAATGCCCCTGCTTTTATACACAGGGACATCTGGCCAATAGCTGCACCACATGTCACATGAGTATCTGCAGCCCCTGTTACTGTGTTGTATATGTCATGGTGTCAGTATTCTGTTCTCTGAATACATGACTGTGTTGTCTTTCTATTTACTTTCTCAATGCAAGATCTGCCGTTCAGCACATGAGCTGACAACAGTGGGAGCCTGTCAGTGGTTTACTATTACCTATCGTTCATACATGTCATTGCTGTTACTCCTGATGTCCTTCTGTTATGTTGCAGTATTCTTAACATAAGGGATTATCATTCATACATGTCATTGCTGGTACTCCTGATGTCCTTCTATGTTATGTTGCAGTATTCTTAACATGAGGGATTATCGTTCAAACATGTCATTGCTGGTACTCCTGCTGTCTTCTATGTTATGTTGCAGTATTCTTAACGAGGGATTATCGTTCATACATGTCATTGCTGTTATTCCTGATGTCCTTCTGTTATGTTGCAGTATTCTTAACATGAGGGATTATCGTTCATACATGTCATTGCTGGTACTCCTGATGTCCTTCTATGTTATGTTGCAGTATTCTTAACATGAGGGATTATCGTTCATACATGTCATTGCTGTTACTCCTGATGTCCTTCTATGTTATGTTGCAGTATTCTTAACATGAGGGATTATCGTTCATACATGTCATTGCTGGTACTCCTGATGTCCGTCTATGTTATGTTGCAGTATTCTTAACATGAGGGATTATCGTTCATACATGTCATTGCTGTTACTTCTGATGTCCTTCTATGTTATGTTGCAGTATTCTTAACATGAGGGATTATCGTTCATACATGTCATTGTTGGTACTCCTGATGTCCTTCTATGTTATGTTGCAGTATTCTCAACATGGATTATCATTCATACATGTCATTGCTGGTACTCCTGCTGTCCTTCTATGTTATGTTGCAGTATTCCTAACATGAGGGATTATCGTTCATACATGTCATTGCTGGTACTCCTGATGTCCTTCTGTGTTATGTTGCAGTATTCTTAACATGAGGGATTATCGTTCATACATGTCATTGCTGGTACGCCTGATGTCCTTCTGTGTTATGTTGCAGTATTCTTAACATGAGAGACTATCGTTCATACATGTCATTGCTGGTACTCCTGCTGTCCTTCTGTGTTATGTTGCAGTATTCTTAACATGAGGGATTATCGTTCATACGTCATTGCTGTTACTCCTGATGTCCTTCAATGTTATGTTGCAGTATTCTTAACATGAGGGATTATTGTTCATACATGTCATTGCTGTTACTCCTGATGTCCTTCTATGTTATGTTGCAGTATTTTTAACATGAGGGATTATTGTTCATACATGTCATTGCTGGTACTCCTGATGTACTTCTATGTTATGTTGCAGCATTCTTAACATGAGGGATTATCGTTCATACATGTCATTGCTGGTACTCCTGATGTCCTTCTATGTTATGTTGTAGTATTCTTAACATGAAGGATTATCGTTCATACATGTCATTGCTGGTACTCCTGATGTCCTTCTGTGTTATGTTGTAGTATTCTTAACATGAGGGATTATCGTTCATGCATGTCATTGCTGGTACTCCTGATGTCCTTCTATGTTATGTTGCAGTATTCTTAACATGAGGGATTATCGTTCATGCATGTCATTGCTGGTACTCCTGATGTCCTTCTGTGTTATGTTGCAGTATTCTTAACATGAGGGATTATCGTTCAAACATGTCATTGCTGGTACTCCTGCTGTCCTTCTATGTTATGTTGCAGTATTCTTAACATGAGGGATTATCATTCATACATGTCATTGCTGGTACTCCTGCTGTCCTTCTGTGTTATGTTGCAGTATTCTTAACATGAGGGATTATCATTTATACATGTCATTGCTGGTACTCCTCATGTCCTTCTGTGTTATGTTGCAGCATTCTTAACATGAGGGATTATCGTTCATACATGTCATTGCTGGTACTCCTGATGTCCTTCTGTGTTATGTTGCAGTATTCTCAACATGAAGGATTATCATTCATACATGTCATTGCTGGTACTCCTGCTGTCCTTCTGTGTTATGTTGCAGTATTCTTAACATGAGGGATTATTGTTCATACGTCATTGCTGTTACTCCTGATGTCCTTCAATGTTATGTTGCAGTATTCTTAACATGAGGGATTATTGTTCATACATGTCATTGCTGTTATTCCTGATGTCCTTCTATGTTATGTTGCAGTATTTTTAACATGAGGGATTATTGTTCATACATGTCATTGCTGGTACTCCTGATGTCCTTCTATGTTATGTTGTAGTATTCTTAACATGAGGGATTATCATTCATGCATGTCATTGCTGGTACTCCTGATGTCCTTCTGTGTTATGTTGCAGTATTCTTAACATGAGGGATTATCGTTCATACATGTCATTGCTGGTACTCCTGATGTCCTTCTATGTTATGTTGCAGTATTCTTAACATGCGGGATTCACTGCCTAAGGTAGTCCCAATGTTCAAACAATATAGAAAAGACATTAACTACTGCAAGGTACATGGGACGTCGCACATAAGCCAGCAGCTGGCGTTGGCCGTAAAAGTGATGTCTGCAAGTACTGTCCTCAGAACTTCTCTACTGCCGGTCCAAACGCCATCTGCAATTATTGATCTGCTAGCACAAGTTGTTTGCTGGATACAACAGTTTCAGATAAGCTTCCTGTTGGGGTTTTCTTTTATATTTTGCTACTGCTTTTTTGCTGTGAGGTTACATATCATGCAAAAAGGACAACTATCAGTGTGAAGACAAATTCTTCTTAAAGACAGCCACAATAAGTGTCTCTTTTGATTAGGGCTCAACCATGACCATAAGTCTTGCCCTGTCTATAAAGATGGGCGTCACTATGCCAGGGTAATCCTATGGCTAGGCTTGTAAAGCCCTCAGGGCCATTAGCTAGTACACATCTATGAACCTATGAAGACCTTATGTAGCCACCTTTCCTCTCTTAATATTTACATTGAGAATCAGAGACTGAAAAGGTTAGCACGTGATGTTATTGAGGGTACCTCGGGGTCTTCTGGTGATCCTGCTATTAGGAAGCCTAAGATAGTTAAACCAAGCTTTGGTTGTGCCTCCCCTTCCAGATGTCTCTCTCAAATTCAGTGAAGGCCTGGAGACCCACCCAGATTTTGGCTCAGATTCTAAGGCGGGTACCACTTTGGAGGTCTCAAGGGATCCTGCCATTGGCACATCTTTGGAGGCTTGCAGATGTCCACTTTGGACGAACAGGATGAACTGAGGCTCATCATTTCAGAAGGCCCTCAAAGTATTCCACAAATCTTTGTAAGGAAGGATGTTCTGACAAACATCATTGAATGTAGGCCTACATCCGGTCCCTATATCTTTCACAGGGCTGATTTTCCTCTGAAAAAGAAGCAGAAAAACAAACATGTTTCTGCTCCTTATCGTTCATAAATGTCATTGCTGTTATTCCTGGTGTCCTTCTGTTATGTTGCAGTATTCTTAACATGAGGGATTATCATTCATACATGTCATTGCTGGTACTCCTGATGTCCTTCTATGTTATGTTGCAGTATTCTTAACATGAGGGATTATCGTTCATACATGTCATTGCTGGTACTCCTGATGTCCGTCTATGTTATGATGCAGTATTCTTAACATGAGGGATTATCGTTCATACATGTCATTGCTGTTACTTCTGATGTCCTTCTATGTTATGTTGCAGTATTCTTAACATGAGGGATTATCGTTCATACATGTCATTGTTGGTACTCCTGATGTCCTTCTATGTTATGTTGCAGTATTCTCAAAATGAAGGATTATCGTTCATACATGTCATTGCTGGTACTCCTGCTGTCCTTCTATGTTATGTTGCAGTATTCCTAACATGAGGGATTATCGTTCATACATGGCATTCCTGGTACTCCTGATGTCCTTCTGTGTTATGTTGCAGTATTCGTAACATGAGGGATTATCGTTCATACATGTCATTGCTGGTACGCCTGATCTCCTTCTGTGTTATGTTGCAGTATTCTCAACATGAAGGATTATCATTCATACATGTCATTGCTGGTACTCCTGCTGTCCTTCTGTGTTATGTTGCAGTATTCTTAACATGAGGGATTATCGTTCATACGTCATTGCTGTTACTCCTGATGTCCTTCAATGTTATGTTGCAGTATTCTTAACATGAGGGATTATTGTTCATACATGTCATTGCTGTTACTCCTGATGTCCTTCTATGTTATGTTGCAGTATTTTTAACATGAGGGATTATTGTTCATACATGTCATTGCTGGTACTCCTGATGTACTTCTATGTTATGTTGCAGCATTCTTAACATGAGGGATTATCGTTCATACATGTCATTGCTGGTACTCCTGATGTCCTTCTATGTTATGTTGTAGTATTCTTAACATGAGGGATTATCGTTCATACATGTCATTGCTGGTACTCCTGATGTCCTTCTATGTTATGTTGCAGTATTCTTAACATGAGGGATTATAGTTCATGCATGTCATTACTGGTACTCCTGATGTCCTTCTGTGTTATGTTGCAGTATTCTTAACATGAGGAATTATCGTTCAAACATGTCATTGCTGGTACTCCTGCTGTCCTTCTATGTTATGTTGCAGTATTCTTAACATGAGGGATTATCGTTCATACATGTCATTGCTGGTACTCCTGCTGTCCTTCTGTGTTATGTTGCAGTATTCTTAACATGAGGGATTATCATTCATACATGCCATTGCTGGTACTCCTCATGTGCTTCTGTGTTATGTTGCAGCATTCTTAACATGAGGGATTATCGTTCATACATGTCATTGCTGGTATTCCTGATGTCCTTCTGTGTTATGTTGCAGTATTCTTAACATGAGGGATTATTGTTCATACGTCATTGCTGTTACTCCTGATGTCCTTCAATGTTATGTTGCAGTATTCTTAACATGAGGGATTATTGTTCATACATGTCATTGTTGTTATTCCTGATGTCCTTCTATGTTATGTTGCAGTATTTTTAACATGAGGGATTATTGTTCATACATGTCATTGCTGGTACTCCTGATGTCCTTCTATGTTATGTTGTAGTATTCTTAACATGAGGGATTATCATTCATACATGTCATTGCTGGTACTCCTGATGTCCTTCTGTGTTATGTTGTAGGATTCTTAACATGAGGGATTATCGTTCATGCATGTCATTGCTGGTACTCCTGATGTCCTTCTGTGTTATGTTGCAGTATTCTTAACATGAGGGATTATCGTTCATACATGTCATTGCTGGTACTCCTGATGTCCTTCTATGTTATGTTGCAGTATTCTTAACATGCGGGATTCACTGCCTAAGGTAGTCCCAATGTTCAAACAATATAGAAAAGACATTAACTACTGCAAGGTACATGGGACGTCGCACGTAAGCCAGCAGCTGGCATTGGCCGTAAAAGTGATGTCTGCAAGTACCGTCCTCAGAACTTCTCTACTGCCGGTCCAAACGCCATCTGCAATTATTGATCTGCTAGCACGAGTTGTTTGCTGGATACAACAGTTTCAGATAAGCTTCCTGTTGGGGTTTTCTTTTATATTTTGCTACTGCGTTTTTGCTGTGAGGTTACATATCATGCAAAAAGGACAAATATCAGTGTGAAGACAAATTCTTCTTAAAGACAGCCACAATAAGTGACTCTTTTGATTAGGGCTCAACCATGACCATAAGTCTTGCCCTGTCTATAAAGATGGGCGGCACTATGCCAGGGTAATCCTATGGCTAGGCTTGTAAAGGCCTCAGGGCCATTAGCTAGTACACATCTATGAACCTATGAAGACCTTATGTAGCCACCTTTCCTCTCTTAATATTTACATTGAGAATCAGAGACTGAAAAGGTTAGCTCATGATGTTATTGAGGGTACCTCGGAGTCTTCTGGTGATCCTGCTATTAGGAAGCCTAAGATAGTTAAACCAAGCTTTGGTTGTGCCTCCCCTTCCAGATGTCTCTTTTAAATTCAGTGAAGGCCTGGAGACCCACCCAGATTTTGGCTCGGATTCTAAGGCGGGTATCACTTTGGAGGTCTCAAGGGATCCTGCCATTGGCACATCTTTGGAGGCTTGCAGATGTCCACTTTGGACGAACAGGATGAACTGAGGCTCATCATTTCAGAAGGCCCTCAAAGTATTCCACAAATCTTTGTAAGGAAGGATGTTCTGACAAACATCATTGAATGTAGGCCTACATCCGGTCCCTCTATCTTTCACAGGGCTGATTTTCCTCTGAAAAAGAAGCAGAAAAACAAACATGTTTCTGCTCCTTAGGACCCATCTGCTATTTGGCAAGCTTCCTCTCAAGACTTCTTCAATGCCTTTCTGGCCCTTAAACTTCCCTCTGGGGTTTCCCTTCCTAGTCCTCTTACCTCTTCACCACAGAAAAGATTTTGAGTGCAGGATTCTTCTGAAGAGAAGGACTCCTCAAAGGATGAACTTCCTGAGGGTTTTTTGGCTCAGTTCAGAACACACAGCCAGAGTGAAAATCTGGAAGGGAGTTTCTTGCAATCTTTTCTCTGGTAAAAGGAGAAATAGTCCTGTTGACCCATGCCTTATTACATGGATATTGGTTGCATTGCTAATTTTTTGAAGGAATTATTTTGAAATTGTCATCTTTGTAGAGGAAAACTGCTACCAGAACACTGAGTGAACAATAAATACAACAGATAGGTGCTGGTATTTCAAGAGGGAATAAATTAAAGAATCAGCTTTTCTGACTCAAATGGGCATGGATATCTCTGGAAAAGGAGTACTACCTTGTAGATGAAACTTCAAAGGTTTTAGAAGTTGTACTCAAGTGCAGAGGATACCTGGGAGAAACATCCTTTGTCAGTTCAATTCAACTATCCTGAACTAGAGTTTGAGAGTCTAACTACCTGGTGAACGGACCCCTGCAAACTATTCTAACCATCAAACCTATATAAAAGTTATCTTGCCGTCCTGATTAGGAACCCTGCTACCAAGGAGGCAAGACAGTAAGCGCTAAACTAACCTAGTGATAAAAACGGTATTTTGCCTTGTAACTTGTGCATTCTATCAAGCACGCTACCTTGCCAGAATACCCAGCAGCCATACACTCCCTCTATCCCTTCATAGTTATACTCTTTCCTATCCTTGCATTATCGCCTGTAACTGATTATAAAGCCTTTCCATACTTTTTACCTTACATCTCTGTTCTCCAGTCTTTGGCTGTAATATATTTTTTACCCACTAGATGGCACTCTACACTAAGCTAGCTACTACTACACCTATCTGCTCTCCCTAGAATTGAACTGAAACTGAAATAGCGATCTAACCCTAAACTAGCAAGGAAGCCTAAGGAACTTGCTACTGCCCAGTCTTAGGACCCCTTCCAGCCCTATTTTTCCCATTCTAATACTTTACTACATACGTGCACTCAGGTATCCAGTACTATCACTACCACTGTCACTTACCCTCATTACTTACCCGTATCAACTGAATGTACCTCTGTGGTCAGCTACTCACAGATTGGTTTTGCTGACATTTCTTCACTTACTCATCTCTACCCGCTCCGTTCGCCCTACGGGCTCACTCCACTCCCCTACCCTGCCCCCAATTCTCACCCACCCCCACTACTCCTAAACTTATGCTTCCCTAACCACTCCCACTTCCTTTCCTCTCCAATCACATGTTACCCCTCCCCCTGCTTTCATCATTTCCTCTTCAATCACACTTTACCCCTCCCCTCTTTTTCATCCAATACCTATCCACCTCCTCTAATACAACATACACAAATTCCTCCTTCCTTCCTACTTCTCTTTCACATACCTCCATATCACTATGCCTCCTCTACTAATCTCTTCTTATTTTAAACATATACTCCTTTTCTCTGTTTTTCCTTTCCTTTTGTTGCTCTACCTCCTAACCTCATATGAACACCTTAGCCTTAAAGATCCACACTCCCTCAGTCAACACGAGCTCACCTTCCCAAAACACATTCCAACCATTCTCTAACACAATTTCTTCTCCATGCTACCTTCTTGCAAAGTTTCACAGAAAGTTCCACATTTCCTACTCTAATCAGGATAACAAAAAATCCATACAGTTCCTCACCAAACCCTCTGACTTAATAAAAAGACTACTCCTCTACCTTCTATCAGGTGACATTCATCCCACCCCTAGTCCTAACAACAATGCTACTCTAAAACCTCTCTGTTCCCCTCCTTCTTGCCATGACTTACCCTCCAAACCCCCTAACTCTCTCTATAGCTCACCTTAGCATCCACAGCATAAATAATAAAAATACTCACCTCAATGCACTACTAGACACACATGCTTTCGACATCCTCTGCCTATTGGAAACGTGGCTCAAACTTGCAACCCAATACAATGAGATTACTTCCCCTGGCTACAACATCTTCGGACTAGACTGTATAGCCAAAAAGGGTGGTGGGATAGCTATTCTTTAAAAAGAAGGCATGCAAATTACTATCAAACATGAAAAATCTCCCTCTATAAGTAATGCCAAAATCCTTATCTCCAAACTGCAACTTAATACACACAAAGCCATCTATATAATCTGCACCTACCTTCCCCATGGAAACAATATTAGTTCCCTAGAAGAGATCCTTAGCTGGCTTTTGACTCAATCCCCACAAGAAACCATAGTGCTAGGTGATGTCAATATAGACTGGAAAACCTGCACCTCTGCAGACTCTCCCAGCCTCTTAAATCTTCATGTTTTTTCACAAACCATTCAAGCCCCAACCAGAGCTAACAAAACTAACAGCAAAGAAAGCATATTGGACTGGATTCTAATAAATAGTCACTCTCAAACTTATACAGTAGGGACACTATCTGATGATTTAAGTGACCACGTCCTTACTTATCTAATCAGACATAAAACTACTACCCCTACCCTAACCAAACACAAAGTGATCAGATCAAATAAAAACTTTAACCCTGAAAGCTTCCTTACAGAACTAAATGCATGCAACTGGTCTCCTCTTAAACAACTGCCACTGGATGATGCTGTAACTTACTTCAACTCCAAGTTCCTTTCTATCCTAGACTCTCATGCTTCCTTAAGATCTATTAGAATTGATTCAAAACCTGCCCCTTGGCTCTCAAAAGATACAAGGGATAAAATTCTCCTGAAAAATAAACTCTGGACCAAATTTCGTAGTACAAAAGATCCCTCTGACCAACTTAACTTTAGACAAATAAGTAACTCCACTAAAAAAGGGGTACTACTAGATAAGTGAAACTACTACTGCCATTTACAACAAGCTAACCAACATAATCCACAAAAGTTCTGGGCAGGCATAAACTCTCTCCTAAAGTCTGGCCACAATGACACCCCATGCCCCTTAGGCACTCCTCAAAACAACCCAAAACAAACTGCTGATGCCTTCAATACCTTCTTCACTGAAACTGTCCAGTCTCTAGCTAACCAGCTAGCCCCGAATATCTCCTCTCAGTCCCCCTCCTCTAACACCTCCATTCCCACTTTTCAACTGCAACCTGTACCCACTTCATTTATCTGTTCTCTTCTCCACAAACTTAAAACCTCCTCTCCTTCTGCTGACCTTCTACCAGCTCAGTATCTAAAAATTGCAGCCAATCCATTAACCTATCCCATTTCCATTCTGATTAACAGAACCACTGTTGAAGGCTGCTTTCCTTCACTTTGGAAAATCTCACATATCATTCCCCTGCATAAAGGTGGGATCTCTGCAGAACTCTCAAACTACCGTCCCATAGCCTTACTCTCCCGCTTAGCTAAAACCATGGAGAAATGCATCCAAAAACAACTTCTTAAACACCTGTTAAATCACAACCTACTTGATGACTGTCATCTTGACTTCAGGCCTTACCACAGCACCACCTCAGCCCTCCTTTCCTTTACTGACTGCATCAACAAAAACCGGAACAATAACATACTTACCTCTGCCCTCTTTATTGACCTATCCAAAGCCTTTGATATGGTCAACCACCAGATACTGTTAAACTTACTTACAACTTTTGCTCTTGACTTTGGTGCAATAAAATGGTTCAAATCATATCTTCATAATAGACAAGAGGCAGTGCGCTGGAAAAACAGCTTATCCAACCTCCTACCTATTACCCTTGGAGTCACCCAAGGATCAATACTTGGCCCCCTTCTGTTCTCAATTTTCATTAATGATCTACATACTAGTTTGTCCTCTGCTACCTGTATACAATATGCTGATGATTTTACTTTGATTTGTTCTGCCTCATCCCCCTCTGAACTGCACTCTATCACCCAACAGACTTTCCAAAATGTTGAAAAATGGTTCTTAAAAAGATGCTTAATCTTAAACCCCAAGAAAATCAAACTGTTACTTTTCTCCCCCACCCGAAAATTCTCTCCAATCAACTTCTCTGTCTTCTCTAGTAATGGCACCTGCATATCTCCTGACCCCTTCACCAGGCTCCTTGGAGTAGAGATAGACAACAACCTATGTTTTGACTCTCACATTAACAGCACAATAAAATTAGTCGACAGAAAACTTGGCTCCCTGTTTAAATTTAAATAATTTCTTACACCTCTAGCCAGAACTTCCAATGCCCATACCCATCTGGTTTCTACCCTCCTTTACGCCTCCCCCATCTATACATATTTATCCAAAACTAACCTCTCCAAATTGACTGTTGCCTACAACAGTATTGCCAGATTTGCCTCTGGCTCCATCTTTAGAACTCACCACTGCTTAAACTTAAAACAATTGCGATGGCTTGAGCTTCCTAGATGTCTCCATTACTAAAGGGGTAGATAATAACCTGACTACCACTCTTTATAAAAAATCATGCTGGAAAAACAGCATCTTACACTACAATAGTTTACATCCACGTTACGTGTTCCGAAACATCGTAAAAGGACAAATGACTAGGATATTGAGATTATGCAGTGACAAACATGATGCGTTTGAGCTAATGAAACAACAAGCCAAACATTTCCTAGATAGAGGTTATCCTCCTGACCTGGTTGGGCAGATAGTAAATGATTTAACTGAAATGCCTTTGGATAGAAGAAAGGGACATTATAAGCCATGTTTGATGAAGAGTGGAAAAGGCTTGGTTTATGACATTAAATACACTAATGATGTAGATCAGTTAATCAAGATTATCAAAAGTAATTGGAAGATATTGCTTTCTGACCCCTTATTATCCCAAATGGTTGACAAGCGACCTTCTTTTAGATTCAACAATTGTTTGAATATCAAGAGATTGCTCTGTAAAGAGAAAGTAGAAGTTTCTTCTGTTGATATAAGAACTGGTTTTAAGACAGGTACCTATCCATGCAGTAGGTGCTCCCTATGTAAATATATTAATAGAACTCAAGAATTTAATATACCTGGCATTAATATGGTCTTTAAACCCACTTTTTTTGCCACTTGCGATACCCAGAATGTCATTTACTTGGCAATGTGTAATCAATGCAATGCCTATTACGTGGGGATGACATCACGTAGATTGAGGGACCGCATATACAATCATACATATGATATAAGAAAGGGCAATATTAGTAATGCCTTGGCGATGCATTGTCAAGATTGTGCCCAACATAGTTTCAACTTTTTAGTATTACAAGTTATCAATTCAAATAAACGGGATGGGGACATTATAGGAACGATTGAGATGTATGAACTTAGATGGATACTTAGACTCAAAGCACATATAAAACCTGGATTAAATACCATAGTTAATATTCGACCTGCTTTAACAGGTTTTTGTTGATGCTACTAACATCATTTGCTTCATCTATCTGGTAAAATGATTGTATATATTTTTCCTATTTTTCCTATACCTGTTTTGTTTGGTAAACCTTTGACCATGTTATATTTGTGGTGTCAGCAAGCTATGATTATAAGTGTTGATTTTTCCTTTATTTTGAGTCATATGCCATGACACTGGTGTGTCATATTCCTATCATCACTAGATAGTTTCCAGCTCTGTTTAGTGATATTTTATGTAGTTTTCTTGATGTTTCATGGTATTAGACCATATGTCACTTCCATACATTATTTTATATTTTTTCTTGATATATTTCATATTATTGTCTGGGCCTAATCAGCCCGTTTTTTGGCTATGATTGTTTAACCATACATTCATTGATTCCTATTGTAGTTTATAGATATCATCATAATATATTGATTGTGTTCTTGACTTTACTTATTTATTCAAAGGTTTATATACATGTATTTTTACATGAATAATGAGTCGTTTTCTGTATTAGTCATTAGTTATGATATATATATGCCCTAGAAATTATTTAGATTAGTCCCTGTATTTTCAGGGAGACCCTGTTATCTTCTATGATGTTGGATTTATGAATATATTTACGTGACTTAAGTTATTGGCATTTTTCCCCATGTCACTTACCTTCACTCGTATGAGTGGGTTTATGTTATCTTGTATATAAATTATCAGCGCTATCAGCGCGTCATGGTTTTATATTATTTGAGGACTGATATGTGGATACATAATGGGGTTTTTAACCTGCATCGTCCTTGCTTTAATGTCAGTTTTTAATGTTAGTTTTCAACTATATTGATTTTTAATTTTAGTTTAGCTTTATTTTAATATGAACAACATAGAAGCTATAATGATTATTGATTATATGGTCTCTAAATTGTACTACTCAGCTGTTATCTTAAGACGAACTTGAGAATCTGAAATTTGATGCGGCTGACTGTTTAAATGAACCGCATGCCTTGAGAAAGATTTTTCTATGTGCTATATCTTTAAACTTGTTTAATTACTTTCTTGATTGCTTAATTGAGGACTTAGTCAATGTATAAAAGCAAGTGATGTCTTTGATGTAATTGTAACCTGATGAAGCGCACCTGAGTGTGCGTGAAAGCGCTCGTTTTTCTTCATTAAATTCCACAATTTTATCTCATGGTGGTTCGTTGCAGTTTTTGTCTTCCTAATGCCCATACCCATCTGGTTTCTACCCTCCTTTACACCTTCCCCATCTATACATATTTATCCAAAACTAACCTCTCCAAATTGACTGTTGCCTACAACAGTATTGCCAGATTTGCCTCTGGCTCCATCTTTAGAACTCACCACTGCTTAAACTTAAAACAATTGCGATGGCTTGAGCTGCAAAATCTCATCTTATTTCACCAGCTCTCCTTAGCCCATAAAGTCCTCTACAAACCGACCAACACCCCTATACTCACTACCCTCATTAGTCCTTATTGTAACCTCAAAAGCCTACGCTCTTCTAACAAACTTATAATATCTACCTGTAAATCCAACAACTTAGCAGGTGACTCCTTGTTCTCTAACACAATTGGAAAAGCCTGGAACTCCATTCCTTCCAACCTCACAGCTATCTCCTCTCTTCCCAGCTTCAAATCCAAACTCAAAACTCACCTCTTAACTCACTGGCTCTGCCCCTGCTCTAACCCTGACTAGCTTGCATTCTGTTCCTAGAACTCTCATTTGTCTTGCTTACAAATCTTTCCAAAAACTTACTATTCAATTTGAATACCCTTTGTTGTTCTTATTTTTGCTTATTTATGATACTATTATTTTTTCTCTGAGCTAGATTTGTAACTTTTTTAATGTTTAATGTTGTTTAATGTTTTTTTAATGTTTAATGTTTTTTTTAATGCTTAATGTTTTTTTCATGTGGAGCTTTTCTCCCCGGGCCTCTGCTGAAAATGGACATATATCCAGTTGGACCAGCCCGGTCAACAAATGTAAAATAAAAATAAAAATAAAATGAATCCTTGGCCTATTCTGCTCAGATAACCTCCCCCTTGGAGTATGCCTGAGGAAGAGTCCAATGGCACAGAGTATCCTGGTGAAGATACCACCTCTGGAGAGGAAACTTCCAGGATGAGGGAGCATTTTAAGTGGGACTGTTCTCAGTTTTCTGAGGTGCAGAAAAGGTACTATGACTTGCTTCAAATGGATTCTCTCTCTCCTTCTGCTGTGACTCTTGTTTTACCAGCTTTTCTTGATGTCTTTTCATCTGCATCGCAGCTAAAAGGCCATATCGATTCTATAAAGTTCCAGAGAATTGTAAATTTTCTTTATAAATATCCATCAGCAGATTCAGAGACTGTTTCCATGACTGCTGCTAAACATGCTAGACTGTTGCCATCCACTTCTCTTCTCCCTTCAGATAAAGAGAGTAACACCATGGAAAGGTTGGGTGGCCACCCAAGCTTTCCATGCTATCAGTTATCAAACCCATATCACCAAATATACTTTGGCTCTCCTTTATCAAGGTATTCAGCTTCTTCTGGACCTTCCTGATTTGGAAGTTAAGTCACAGCTTTCATCACTTCTGGGGCTTCCTCCTAAGTGGCTTGCCTCTCCATTAAATGCAGGTATGATGCAGCTGAGGCATCTGCAAGAGCAGCTGCATCTGGCTCTGTTCTAAGGAGATACTCTGGTTGAGGCTTCAACCACTTCCTGATGACTTTAGGGCTACATTATTGGATGCCCTCTTACATAATAAGGCTTTGTTTGGGCCTGCATCAGCAGACTTGTTCAAGTCCTTGCAGGAGAAAGGCAAAGAATTACAGGATATAAAACACATATTTGTGTCTCCAGCTCCTAAATTCCAAAGGAATTACCCAGCTAAAACTCCCTTTGTTAGGAAAAAATCTTGCACTCCTCCATCCAGAAGTAAGAAGAGTGTCTGGAAACCTACTGATTGCAAACCGTCTCAGTGTCTGCCTGCTCAAGAACAGCCCTTTTCACACAAGCCAGGTAGTCTGTGACTACCAACCTTTAATCAGCCACTTTTCCCCCTCGCTCTGTGCCTTTCCCTGTCCCTTCCAGTCTGGCAGCAAATTACTCAAGATTTGTGGGTCCCTCCCATTATCCACAAAGAGTATTTCATGGTGTGGGAAAGTTTTCCACCTTTCATGAGTATTCCTCAACCACCTCAAGAGCAACTACATTTTTTTCCAGAGGTGCTCCAGGTGTTGAAATTCCAGGGAACTATTCAAGAAGTTCCACTGCACCAAAGAGGAAGGGGTTTCTACTCCAGGATGTTTCTGGTTCCCAGAATGATGGCCCTTGGATACCCATTCTGGATCTTTCGCACCTCAACACCTTCTTGAAGATCCCAACCTTCAAGATGCTTTCTCTGCCTACTTTATTTCCCCTCATCCATCCACAAGCTTTTATGGTCTCCCTGGACATCAGGAATGCTTACCTTCACATTCCCATTCACCCCCTTTGCAGGAAATATTTGCATTTTTTTTTTGTTGCTTCATCACATTTTCAGTTCTCTGCTTTGCCATTTGGTGTCTCTATGGCACCAATGGTATTTATAAAATGCTTACCTCCTGTGACAGCTTTTTGCAGACTCCAGGGTATACAGATCTTTCCATATTTGGATGATATCCTGCTCCAGGCCCTCCTTCCATAGACTTTGCAACAGAATCTCCATTTCACTATTTCCCCTTCTTCAAAGGTTGGGTTTCACAATAAACTTCCAAAAATCTTTCCTCGCTCCTTCACAACAACACATCTTCCTGGAGTGCAGAATCCAGACATATCAAATGTTGGCTTCCCTGTCCCTTCAGATAAATCAGGCTCTAATCAAATTTTTCCAAGACCTCCTCCCTCTGCAGTCTCTTACAGCCAGGTAGTTTCTCCACTTTCTAGGGTTCATGGCATCCACCATCCCCATGTTACCTCTGGCCAAACTTCACATGAGGAAATTCCAATGGCACCTCAAGTCAGTTTGGAGCCAACATTCACACCCACTGGACTTTCTTTCTGAAGAGGGAACTTTGTTTGTGGATTCAGCAAATTTCCCTGAACCCAGGCCTTCCTCTGCATCCTCCTCTTCCAGTTCAGGAATTGTTTGCAGACACCTCAGACATGGTTTGGGGGGCAGCCTTTGCATACTGGAAGATTCAATGGCTTTGGTCCTCTTCTCAAAGGAAGGTGCACACAAACATAAAAGAGATGAGAGTCCTGCTCTTGGCTCTACAAACCTTTCACTCTCTTTTTGTCCAGGCCCTCTAAAACTGTTTATAGATAACACCACAGTTATTTGGTATGTGAACAAATGGGTGAGGGGGGACAAAAATCATACCTTCTGTGCAGGCTAACCCTCATGGCATGGGAACTGGCAACTCTGTACCAGGTCTTCCTTCAGGCAGTGTACATCTCCTCCAATCAGAATGTAGTGGCAGACACTGTGAATAGGTACATTACTCCATCCCACAAATGAATGCTTCACAGGCATGTGTTTCTGGACTTTCTCCATCAGTGGGGTATTCCTCAAGTAGATCTCTTTGCCTCCCCTCTGAACAGGCAACTTCCAAAGTTTTGTGACAGAGTTCCAGACCGTCTGGTGTGGAAGGTGGACTCCCTTTCTTTCTCTTGGAAGGGGATGTTTATGTATGAATTTTCCCCCTTTCCTCTTGTTCAGAATGTTCTGCAGAAGATTCAACAGGACAAACCAAAAATCTTGTTGGGGTCTCCCTTTTGTCCAAGACAGCATTGGTTCCCTCTTCTTCTGCATTTAGCCAAGGGCAGTAATCACAAGTTACCTCACAGGGAGGATCTTCTCACACAAGACAAGGGATCTCTAATTAACCAAGATCTTTCAACTCTAAACCTGACACTGTGGGTAACAGGCTCTTATTCCTTTCAGGCACCTCTTTTCAGAAGATGTACTTAGGGTTCTGCAGGAGGCCAGAAAACCCAATACTAGGAAATCCTACTTATCCAAATGGAAGAGGTTTTCAATCTGGTGTCTTTCTATTAAACTGAACCCACTTTCTGTGGATGTACTCCTGGTTTTATCTTACTTGTGCGAACTGCTGAATACAGGGTTGGCCTATTCCTCTATGAAAGCTCATCTTTCAGCCATTTCTGTTTGTCTGTCCTTATCTCCTCCGTTGGCCTCTAAATTGGAAGTTAAACTCTTCCTTAAAGACATCCTTCACATAAGACCTCCCAGGAAGCCTGTTCCTCCTCCTTGGGATCTCAATTTTTGTCTTGGAAAAACTCACTGTGGCTCCATTTGAACCTGTAGCTACACTTTCTCTGCAGCACTGTAGTTGGAAGACTGTGCTATTACTAGCCATCACTTCAGCCAGAAGGGTGTCCGAACTTCAAGCCTTGATGGCTTCTCCTCCCTTCCTGGTTTTCCATAAGGATAGGGTTTCCCTGCGTACTAACCCTCATTTTATGCCCAAGGTTGTGAAAGAGCTGTCACTTAACCAATCTGTTCATTTGCCCTCTCCAAAATCATCTAGTGAGAGAGTTCTACAAACCTTGGATGTGCATAGACCACTCAGATTTTACTTGCATAAAACTAAGGCTGTCAGGAAATCTGATCAGCTTTTTGTTTCTTTTCATGTCCACGCCGACTATTTCCACTTGGATTTCTAAAGCTATTTCCTTTTGCTATGTTTTTTCATGTTAAGAGCCTTTCTACTCCTGTTAAGGCTCATTATATGAGAGCTGTGGCTTCTCCAGGTGATTTTTTTTCAAAGCTTTGTATAGTAACACTATACTGGAAGTAGGTACTTGGTCTTCTGTTCATACCTTCACTAAACATTACAAACTGGATGGCATTTCCAAATCTAAAGCTGGCTTTGCTAGTCTTTCTTAGTGTTTTTTTTTTGTTTTAGAAAGCGCCTCTGCTCCTTCCCCCTCCCTTTCTTTTTTACGAGCTTTGGTACTCTCCCTCATGTTAAGAATACTGCAACATAAGAATAGAAGGACATTGAATAGTTGTGTAAAATCTTACCATAACCTTAGATGTCCTTCTCTTCCATGTTGCAGTTTTCCTTCCCTCCCACCTTCCCCTCTGGTGTTTGTCATTTTCCCTGGATGTACCTCTTTTGTTCCTTAGGACGGTGTCCTTACTGGGGGTATACAGTTCTGAAAATGGTGCATGCAGACATCACTTTCATGGCCAATGATGGCTGCTAGCCTATGTGCAATTTTTCACATACCTTGCAGTAGTTAAAGTCTTTTGTATACTGATCGTATGTCGGGACCACCTTTGGCAGTGAATCCCTCATGTTAAGAATACTGCAACATAGAACTTGGAGTTGTCCAGGCTAACTAGACATCAGATGAATTTATTTCTAATATAGACTGAAACACCACCTCCTTTGGTTTTCACACATTAATTTTGTGATCTAAAGGTGTGGAAGGCATTGTAGCCTTGCAGGGATGGAGTCCTCTTTGAGGCATTTAACCAAGTTTCTGTGACTGCACAGACATTTACATCTTCTAGTGACAAGTGCTTCCAGGGAGTGCAGTTTTTGGTTTAAGCTACTAGCATTTAGCAGCATGACCCTTATTTTGTTCTGATTGTTTAATTTCATCTCAGTAATGTTGTTTTTGAGACCTTCCCTAAAAAGACACTATGGGGGAGGCAAGAGCCTTTGCCAGCAGCCAAAAGCCTAGGTGTGCCAGGTGCAAACCTTCTCTGGCAAATCAGCAAGGTTTGTCGACCATGGCTTCCCAGGCAGACGGGCACTGGATCCCTTTAGAATGACACCAAAGACTAAGCCAGTTATTGAAATCAATCATTTTTTGTTTATAATGTGACATCATTTTAGGTGAGGGTAGTATGTTACTCAACCTGTCTGGGACACATGCTCAGAGAGCTTGGCCATGTCTCTCTTCATATAGTCCAGTGAGGTACATCTCAGGTCATTCACACCAACATGATCTATGACAGAGTCATAACGGTACTTGCTGCTGAGGGACCTGAGCATGTGTGTGATGTTCTGGATCCTGGCACCTGACAGGCAACTTTCTCCTTGACCAACCTGGTGAGTGGGACATCTATGTGTTTCACTATTGAATCTCCAGTGACAAGAAAACTTGTTTTTTGAGTGTTATGCCTTACGGGCTTGGTGGGTGAGACATTGGTGTTGTTATGTATCATGGGTGCTGTTAACACTGCTAGCTGTAGCAGACTTATGTTTTGAAGGTCTCTGGTGTTTCAGTAAGTTTTCTGAGAGAACCTCTGCATATGTGGATTTATGTGTTTGATGCGTATTATGTGTATGAGTAGTGAGTAGTGGTACTATGCGAATATGAGTGGTGGGTGAGATGGCAACCTTCTCCGTGTCACTGTTTTGAGTGAGAGAGAGCATGGATTCTAGATTCTTGGTGTAAATACATCTCTCACACACTCTGTACTAGAGTGTGTTTTTAGTAGAGGGCTGTCTGTGTACATGAAGCAATTGCTACATTGCCTCAAGTGACCCAAGTCAATAAGGCTGTCAGGAGAAACAAGGATAGTCCAACTGTCCATAATGCTATGATGAAGACTGTTGTCACTAGGGATGATTTATCAGAAACAATCACGGAGGAGCTCAGCAAATGGATATTTTGCCTGAGTTTTAAGGGAAAATTTGTTGAATTTGACTGCCAGGCTTTGGCACACAATTGCGTAGTAATGCACAGTGCTGCACAACATGCAAACAAGCAGAAAAAAATACTAAAAGCTAAAACTTGAAAAAAACTCATTCAAAAGGACCCATGAGGATGCATATTCCAAAAGTGCAGATAGGCCCCTTCCAATCCAAGATGGCCTGAGAAATGTGCTCAGAACAAACAAACCACTGCAAACAGTTCCATAAGCAGCAGGCCTGGATATGGACTACTCTACAGCTACTAGCTACCCTAGTTTCAATGGGAAACACTAGAGAATATTTAACACAGCAGCAAAATAGCAGTGTGAAACTGAAAAAAAAAACATTTAAAATGGCAGAAAATCAAACAGGAGGCTCTAAAGAATGATTTATACAGTTAACACATGTTAATTAGGTACTGCTTGGTGAGAAAAACCACAGCAGGCAGAACAAATATCTTTGAAACAGTGAAAAAATGCCAGTAAATACTTAACATCGGGGCATCATCCTCAATTATGAGCCAGATAAGTGCCAAGTATAGGGGGTTATAACTTCTTTTGCTCTTGAGGTGATGCTTTTACTAATCAAGTTTACTGCATAGAAAACTTTCCTTACTACATCAGACACATGGCAGTCAAAGTTAAGGTCACAGTCAACTTGTGATCCCAGGTCCTTTACCACATTGTGGGTACCTAGGGTATTGTTGTTGTTTTGATAGTGTGAGGGGACATTGTTTGCTCTGAAAGGAATGAAGATGCATTTCTTTGCATTCAGTTTGAGACTATGAATAATACACGAGTCACTGGTCTGCATGAGACCCTTCTGACATCATTTGGGGATTCAAGTGATTGCACCTACTTTGTAGTCGTCTGCAAACTTGGTCAGCCACAATACCTTAGTTTTGACCTGAACTTCTATACCAAACTGTAGGGGGGCCAACACTAACCCTTGTGGCACCCCAATGGTTACAGGTCTGCTGGTCGATGTGGAGTCACCCACTTTGATAGTTTGTGTCCAGTTTGTGAGCCAGTTGGCAACCCATTGTACAATAAAGAGGTTTACATTCAGTTTGCTAAGTTTATCGGTAATGCCTGAATGTGGGATTCTGTCAAAAGTCTTTGCCAGGTCGAGGTATGCTGTGTGCACAGATTTGCCCTCGTCGATGGCCTTGGTCATGTTTTCAAAGAAATCCACCAGATTTAACAGACAGGATCTGCCCTTCACAAAGCCGAATTGGGTAGGATCCAGGGTTTAGAGGTCATGTAACTCTTTATTTATGACATTCATAATGATACGTTCCATGGCCTTACAGATGAGGCTAGTCAGGCTTATGGGTCTGTAATTCCCCGGGTTTGTTGCTAGGCCACCTTTGTGGAGGGGTTAACTGCAGACAGGGTTAATGCAGACAAATGATTGATGCCAAAGCCACTGATTAATGCTAAATGCAAAAAAATGCATTATTATTCCCTTTTTGGAAAGCTGACATCCCTCCTAATTACATTATAGACAGGAACCCCTAATTTAATTTATTTTGTTGACTGATGTAAAACATTGATCATCGTGTTTTTTTCAGACTCAACCAAGAAGCAGTATCTGGTTAAGTGACTTACTCAGAGTCACACAGTTAGGTAATGTAACAATGTAACAGCTCCCAGCCCAGGCACTGTCTGGTTAAGTGACTTGCTCACTGTCACACAGTTACGTAATGTAACAATGTAAGAGCTTGCAGCCCAGGCACTGTCTGGTTATGTGACTTACTCAAGGTTACACAGTTAGGTAATGTAACAATGTAACAGCTACCTGCCCAGGCACTGTCTGGCTAAGAGACTTGCTCAGAGATACACAGTTAGGTAATGTAACAATGTAACAGCTCCCAGCCCAGGAGCACTGTCTGGTTAAGTGACTTGCTCTGAGTCACACAGTTAGGTAATGTAACAATGTAACAGCTCCCAGCCCGGGAGCACTGCCTGCTTAAGCGACTTGCAAGGAGTCACACAGTTAGGTAATGTAACAATGTAAAAGCTCTCAGCCCAGGAGCACTGTCTGGTTAAGTGACTTACTCATAGTTACACAGTTTGGTAATGTAACAATGTAACAGCTCCCAGCTCATTAGCACTGTCTGGTTAAGTGACTTACTCAGTCACACAGTTAGGTAATGTAACAATGTAACAGCTCCTAGCCCATGAGCACAGTCTGGTTAAGTGACTTGCTCTAAGTCACACAGTTAGGTAATGTAAGAATGTAACAGCTCCCAGCCCTGAAGCACTGTCTGGTTAAGTGACATGCTCAGAATCAAACAGTTAGGTAATGTAAGAATGTAACAACTCCCAGCCCAGGAGCACTGTCTGGTTAAGTGACATGCTCAAAATCAAACAGTTAGGTAATGTAAGAATGTAACAACTCCCAGCCCAGGAGCACTGTCTGGTTAAGTGACATGCTTAGAATCAAACAGTTAGGTAATGTAAGAATGTAACAACTCCCAGCCCAGGAGCACTGTCTTGTTAAGTGACATGCTCAGAGTCACACAGTTAGGTAATGTAACAATATAACAGCTCCCAGCTCAGGAGCACTGTCTGGTTAAGTGACTTACTCAGAGTTACAGAGTTAGGTAATGTAACAATGTAACAGCTCCCAGCACAGGAGCACTGTCTGGTAAAATGACTTAATCAATGTCACACAGTTAGGTAATGTAAAAATGTAACAGCTCCAAGCCCAGTGACTGTCTGGTTAAGTGACTTACTCAGAGTCACACAGTTAGGTAATGTAACAATGTAACAGCTCCCAGCCCATGAGCACTGTCTGGTTAAGTGACTTACTCAGTATCACATGGTTCGGTAATGTAATAATGTAACAGTTACAAGCCCAGGAGCACTGTCTGGTTAAGTGACTTGCTCAGAGTTACACAGTTAGGTAATGTAACAATGTAACAGCTCCCAGCCCACGAGCACTGTCTGCTTAAGTGACTTACTCAGTATCACATGGTTCGGTAATGTAATAATGTAACAGTTACCAGCCCAGGAGCACTGTCTGGTTAAGTGACTTGCTCAGAGTTACACAATTAGGTAATGTAACAAATTAACAGCTCCCAGCCCAGGAGCACTGTCTGGTTAAGTGACTTACTCAAAGTCAAAGTTAGGTAATGTAACAATGTAACAGCTCCCTGCCCAGAAGCACTGTCTAATTAAATGACATGCTCAGAGTTACACAGTTAGGTAATGTTACAATGTAACATCTCCGAGCCCAGGAGCACTGTCTGGTTAAGTGAATTACTCAGAGTTACACAGTTAGATAATGTAACAGCTCCCATCCCAGGAGCACTGTCTGGTTAAGTGACTTGCTCTGAGTCACATGGTTAGGTAATGTAACAATGTAACAGCTCCCAACCCAGGAGCACTGTCTTGTTAAGTGACTTGCTTTGAGTCACACAGTTAGGTAATGTAACAATGTAACAGCTCCCAGCCCAGGAGCACAGCCTGGTTAAGTGACTAACTCAGAGTTACACAGTTAGGTAATATAACAATGTAACAGCTCCCCACCCGGGAGCACTGTTTGGTTAAGTGACTTGCTCTGAGTCACACAGTTAGGTAATGTAACAATATATAACAGCTCCCAGCCCAGGAGCACTGTCTGGTTAAGTGACTTGCTTTGAGGCACACGGTTAGGTAATGTAACAATGTAACAGCTCTCAGCCCAGGAGCACTGTCTGGAAAAGTGACTTGCTCTGAGTCAAACTGTTAGGTAATGTAACAGTGCAACAGCTCCCAGACCAAAAGCACTGTGTGGTTAAGTGACCTACTTAGAGTCACACAGTTAGGTAATGTAACAATGTAACAGCTCCCATCCCAGACACTGTCTGGTTAAGTGGCTTGCTCTGAGTCACACAGTTAGGTAATGTATCAGCGTAGCACCTCTCTACCCCGGAGCACTGTCTAGTTAAGTGACTTACTCAGAGTCACACAGTTAGGTAATTTTACAATGTAACAGCTCCCAGCCCAGGCACCGTCTGGTTAAGTGACTTACTCAGAGTTACACAGTTAGGTAATGTAACAACGTAACAGCTCCCAACCCATACACTGTCTGGTTAAGTGACTTGCTCTGAGTCACACAGTTAGGTAATGTAACAATATAACAGCTCACAGCCCAGGAGCACTGAATGGTTAAGTGACTTACTCAGAGTCACACGGTTAGGTAATGTAACAATGTAACAGCTTCCAAACCAGGAGTACTGTCTGGTTAAGTGACTTGCTCTGAGTCACATGGTTAGATAATGTAGCAATGTAACAGCTCCCAACCCAGGAACACTGTCTGGTTAAGTGACTTGCTTTGAATCAAACAGTTCGGTAATGTAACAATGTAACAGCTCCCAGCCCAGGAGCACTGTCTGGTTATGTGACTTACTCAAGGTTACACAGTTAGGTAATGTAACAATGTAACAGCTACCTGCCCAGGCACTGTCTGGCTAAGAGACTTGCTCAGAGATACACAGTTAGGTAATGTAACAATGTAACAGCTCCCAGCCCAGGAGCACTGTCTGGTTAAGTGACTTGCTCTGAGTCACACAGTTAGGTAATGTAACAATGTAACAGCTCCCAGCCCGGGAGTACTGCCTGCTTAAGTAACTTGCAAGGAGTCACACAGTTAGGTAATGTAACAATGTAAAAGCTCTCAGCCCAGGAGCACTGTCTGGTTAATGGTTAAGTGACTTACTCATAGTTACACAGTTTGGTAATGTAACAATGTAACAGCTCCCAGCTCATTAGCACTGTCTGGTTAAGTGACGTACTCAGTCACACAGTTAGGTAATGTAACAATGTAACAGCTCCTAGCCCATGAGCACAGTCTGGTTAAGTGACTTGCTCTAAGTCACACAGTTAGGTAATGTAAGAATGTAACAGCTCCCAGCCCTGAAGCACTGTCTGGTTAAGTGACATGCTCAGAATCAAACAGTTAGGTAATGCAAGAATGTAACACCTCCCAGCCCAGGAGCACTGTCTGGTTAAGTGACTTACTCAGGGTCACACAGTTAGGTAATGTAACAGTGTAACAGCTCCCTGCCCAGGGGCACTGTGGGGTTGACTTACTTAGAGTCACACAGTTAGGTAATGTAACAATATAACAGCTCACAGCCCAGGAGCACTGCCTGGTTAAGTGACTTACTCAGAGTCACACGTTTAGGTAATGTAACAATGTAACAGCTCCCGGCCCAGGAGCTCTGTCTGGATTAGTGACTTACTCAGAGTTGCACAGTTAGATAATGTAACAATGTAACAGCTCCCATCCCAGGAGCACTGTCTGGTTATATGACTTGCTCAGAGATACAAAATTAGGTAATGTAACAATGTAACAGCTCCCAGCCCAGGAGCACTGTCTGCTTAAATGACTTTCTCAGGGTCATACAATTAGGTAATGTAACAATGTAACAGCTCTCAGCCCAGGAGCATTGTCTGGTTAAGTGACTTCTCAGAGTCACACAGTTAGGTAATATAACAATGTAACAGCTCCCAGCCCAGGCACTGTCTGGTTAAGAGACTTGCTCTGAGTCACACAGTTAGATAATGTAACAATGTAACAGCTCCCAGCCCAGGAGCACTGTCTGGTTAACTGACTTGCTCAGAGTTACACAGTTAGGTAATGTAACAATGTAACAGCTCCCAGCCCAAAAGCACTGTCTGGTTAAGTGACTTACTCAGGGTCACACAGTTAGGTAATGTAACAATGTAACAGCTCCCATCCCAGGGGCACTGTCTGGTTAAGTGACATGCTCATTGTCACACAGTTAGCTAATGTAACAATGTAACAGCTCCCAGCCCAGGAGCACTGTCTGGTTAAGTGACATGGTCAAAGTCACACAGTTATGTAATGAAACAATGTAACAGCTCCCAGCCTGGGAGTGGTGTCTGGTTAAGTGACATACTCAGAGTTACACAGTTAGGTAATGTAACAGCTCCCAGCTCAGGAGTGCTGTCTGGTTAAGTGACATGCTCAGAGTTACAGTTAGGTAATGTAACAATGTCACAGCTCACAGCACAGGAGCACTGTCTGGTTAAGTGACTTAGAGTCACACAGTTAGGTAATGTAACAATGTAACAGCTACCAGCCCAGGCACTGTCTGGATAAGTGACTTGCTCTGAGTCACACAGTCAGGTAATGTAACAATGTAACAGCTACCAGCCCAGGTACTGTCTGGTTAAGTGACTTGCTCTGAGTCACACAGTTAGGTAATTTAACAATGTAACAGCTCCCAGCCCAGGCACTGTCTGGTTAAGTGACTTGCTCAGTGTCACACAGTTAGGTAATGTAACAATGTAATAGCTCCCAACCCAGGAGCACTGTCTGGTTAAGTGACATGCTCAGAGTTACACAGTTAGGTAATGTAACTGTGTAACAGCTCCCAGCCCAGGCACTGTCTGGTTAAGTGTCTTGCTTAGAGTGTCACAGTTAGGTAATGGAGACTGAGGGGTCAAACCCTGAGTCACCTTTTCAACAGAAAGCAGTTCATTAACAGCTCATTAATTCTCTGCACTGTCAGACTTGAAGGTTCCTTATCCACGTGTTTAATGTCTCTAATTGGTGCCACCAATATCATTAATGTTTTAAGTTCATTAATCCATAATTTTTTTGCAGACTGTCTTTAGACTGGTTACACTGGTATCAGAAGTAAACAACAAGCATGGTGTGACACTGCCATCTTCTTTTGCCTGCCCATTACTGCAACGTGCATGTACTATAGAGTGTCCAGTATGAAACTGCAATCAGTTACTTTATAATAATGTTATATACTTCCAGGCTAGTTAAACAGGTTGATATGGAATAGATCTATGTGTAGGTCACCATAGGTAATGTCCCTCATCATATCATGGCTAGCTCAGGTCTCCATCTATGCCCCTAGAGTCTTCTGACTCTTACCTAAACCTACTAGAAGCACTCAACTCCAACCAACAACATTTTCATGGGTGATTTTAATTACCCCTCAATAGACTGGTAAACTTGCACTGCCTCAAACTCACAGGCACAGCACTTCCTCTGTCAGCACAAACACCCTGGAACAGATAGTGCACAATCCAACCAGTGGATCAAACATACCGGATGATAAAGATTATGGGCTACAGACAAGGTATGCCAAAGGGTTTTATTCTTGACCCTTGCCTCATTAATTCATACATGTTAAAAGGCATAAAGATTTAATGGGACATCTTCCATTACTTTTATGCAGATGATCTAAAATTAGGTAAACATAATACAAGTAGCGATGAATGAAAAGCTTTGCAAACCTGCCTTGACAAATTAAGATTGTGGGCAACAACTAATGACATGATCGTAAACACAAATGAAACAAAACATAGCCGCTTTGGCAAACAAGGAATAGTGAAAGTTTATTTTTTAAATTAGGATGCAGCTAGAAGAGTAGCATAGGATCATAGGATCACAGGAAGTTACTAGGCTAATGGCCCTAGGGCCCTTACAAACCTAACCAAGTTCTGCCCTTGTTTCCATGATCAGCACCTATTTCCCCATCCAAGAGAGACAGGTGGTATCCCTGGGGTGTACCCACATAACCCACAGAAATTCTGGCAAACAATCAACCACCTTCTTTCTCCTGGAAAAAAACTCCACCCCCACTCCTTCCACATCAAATACCACTGAACCTTTATGCTCTCAACTTAATACAAACTTCATAGACTCAATCACAAGCCTCCTAGATAGCCACCAAAATCTACCACTCACAACCCACCCCGACCCTAGCCCTACTAAACTCTTCTCATTACAACCTATTCAAACATCCTACATCAAAAAGGTCCTAGGCAAACTTAAATCATGCTGCCTCGCAGCTGACCAACTTCCAAACTGGTCCCTAAAAATGCAGCTCCATCCATCGCCTAACCTGTGTCCACAGTAACTATATCAAAAAGCTCCTAGGCAAACTTAAACCATGCTGCCTCACAGCCCACCAACTACCAAATGGGTTCCTAAAAATGCAGCTCCATCCATCACCTAACTTGTGTCCATAGTAACTACATCAAAATGCTCCTAGGCAAACTTAAACCATGCTGCCTCACAGCTGACCAACTTCCAAATGGGTTCCTAAAAATGCAGCTTCATCCATCACCTAACCTGTGTCCATAGTAACTACATCAAAAAGCTCCTAGGCAAACTTAAACCATGCTGCCTCACAGCCCACCAACTACCAAATGGGTTCCTAAAAATGCAGCTCCATCCATTGCCTAACCTGTGTCCATACTAATCAATCACTCAGTCTCTGAACAATACGTCCCTCAACTCTGAAAAGTCTCACACATCATCCCCCTTCACAAAGGTGGCCCCTCTAGGGATATCTCAAACTAGCACCCCATTGCTATCCTCCCACCCATAGCAAAAATCCTAAAAAAATGCATTCATCAGCAACTACTGAACCACCTTACCACTAATAACCTTTTATCCAAAACCCAGCATGGCTTTAGACCCAAGCACAGCACAAACACAGCCTTAATAGCCTTCACCAGCACTATCCCTCACCTTATGAACAATGGAGTACTAGTATCAGCAATATTCTTGGATATATCAAAAGCTTTTGACGCCATTTCCCACCAACTATTACTTAAGAAACTGGCTTCATACAATCTTAGTCCAGCATCTCTAACATGGTTTCTCAGTTATTTATCTAACCGTCAACAGGCAACTAAATGGGAGAACACTCTCTACCCACTAATGCCAGTATCCACTGGTATACCCCAAGGATCCATACTCACCCCCTTCTCTTTATCTTATTTACTAATAATCTAATTTCAGCAACCCAACATTCATAAATCATACAGTACACGGATGACACATCCCTTATCTGCTGTGTCCCTTCCCCACTAGAGCTACAGAATAAGATGCAAAAATCATTTCAGGAAATTGAAACTTATTGATCAAAAAACCAGCTCATACTTAGCCCAAATAAGATTAAGCTCTTAATTTTTTCCAACAAACCTAACAAGCACAACTGCCCTTCCCTGAGCATGCAATCAGCCAATGGTACCATAACTGAGCCTACAAATCAGGCCAAGCTCCTAGATATTACAATAGACAACAGGTTAAAAGTTGATGTTCACACTTCCATTCCATCACAAAAGTCCATGCTAAACTGGGTGCTCTTTATAGAGCCAAACCCTACTTAACACCACAAGCCAGAATAGCCACTGCTAGATCTCAGCTGCTATTTACCCTTCTCTACTGCTCACACACATTCACAAACTTAAACAAAACCAACCTTCATAATCTTGAGTCCTGCTATAACAAAATAGCAAATTTTGCCATGACTCACCCCTACAAAACTCATCATTGTACAAGTCTTCAACAACGTGGCTGGCTAGAACTCCCCAGCCTGCTAACACTCAACCAACTTCCTTTCACCCACAAAATCATTCATAACCCCAATAGCTGCCCATCAATTTCCACCCTAGTCCAACTGCAGGTAAACACCAGGTCCCTTCGGTCTTCTGATAAGCCACTGCTCACAATTACACAATCTCACAACTACATCTAACAAAATAGCTAAGTCCTGGAATGCTCTCCCTCTAAGCATGCAAACCACGCACTGCTATTCTTCCTTCAAAATAAAGCTAAAGGAACACCTTAAAGATAACTGGCTCTGCACATGCTGTTTACCAGGTCAAACTCAGCTCAGGATGTTTTTGCTGCCCAACTTATTTTCTAATGTCATTCTCAACAACGACAACTTCTACAAAGATTTATGTTACTCAATGACACATTTTATTGCATAGTATATGTAACTGTACAATGCTCCAAGTCAGCTTCAATTTGTATACTCAATCAACCAAGAAATGATGACCTACTGCTCAATGATTTTCTTGACTCAAAAACCTCTGGTCAAATGTTCTAAGTTCTCTTACTTTATTTCCTCTGTATCAATATGTCCTTGAATTAATTGTACTATGTTTATTTTATTTTATAGTATGTTATAGTCTTAATTCTGTTTCTCATTTTTAATTTGTATTAATATTGTAGTTTTTACTTTTATAATATTGTAGCTTTCACTTCTATGTATTCTTAGCACTGGAGCTTTTCTTCCCGAGTCTCCGCTGAAAACAGATTACTTGCCAGTTGGACACTACCTGTTTAACAAATGTAATAAATAAAATAAATAAATAAAAGTTTATGGTTAACCTTCCAATCATCCAGATTGTGCTTGAAGGTGGCCAAAGAGGTGCTCTGCTTGACACAAATTGGGAGTTTGTTCTACAGGTGCAGTAACCTCTGGGAGACAAACCTGTCCCTCCAGCAGGTTCTACTAATGTCACATACCAGGTTAATGTCTTTAGAGCGTGTAACCCATGAGCCAATGGACTTACGGATATGCAACATTTCCAGTGAAGCAGTCAGAGATTGCCTTATATACAAGGCACAGATTGCCTCTGAGTAGTCTGTATGAATAAAGTGACATGATTTCAGCTGATCCACATAGGCAGATGCTGAATACCTTAAATTCTCCTTGTGAGGAACTTTTGTGGTCTATTAAATTGTTGCAGTTGCCTGGAAAGGTATATACTAAAAGGTCGGGGGGAGGGGTTGCACTCAATTATTGGCCTGATGAGGGAAGAGTACAAGGAGGTCATAACTTCTTGTTTTCTTTAGGAAATGCCCTTTCTACCACTGTGGAGACATGGTGATCAAAGATAAGGTTGCTGTCAACCTGTCTTCCCAGGTCTATCACCACTGAGTGCATGCTTAGGGTATTTCTATTGATGTGGTAGTTAGCAGGGACATCACTCTTACCGAAAAAGATGATAATATTTTTTTTGCATTGAGTTTAAGACTGTAACTTTGGCACCAATCATTTGTTTGCGTAAGACCTTCTTGTAGGATGTTGACATCATCTGGGGATTCTATGACTGATCCCAATTTGCAGTCATCAGCAAACATTGTCAGCCACAGACCTTTAGTTTTTGCTTGTACTTAGGAGAAATAGATTCTGAACAGTAGAGGTCCTAGGACTGATCCCTGTGGAACACCACTGGTTACAGGTCTGCTGCTGGAGGTGGATTCCCCTTTTTTGATTGTATGGGTTCTATCAGTGAGCCAGTTAGTGACCCATCTAATGATATAAGGGTTGATGCTTAGCTGGGTGAGTTTGTCAATAATGCCTGAGTGGGGGATAGTGTCAAAAGCCTTGGCCAAGTCCAGGTAAGCTGTATGCACAGTTTTCACCTCATTCAAGGCTCTGGTGACTGTCTCAAAGAAGTCCATCAGGTTTAGCAGGCATAATCTCCCTTTGATAAATCCAAATTGAGTAGGGTTGAGTGTTTGGAGATTCCCTATATCTTTGTTGATAAGGTCCATGATGATTCGCTCCATGGCCTTGCAGATAAGGCTAGTCAGGCTAATATGTCTGTAGTTCCTGGGGTCAGCGGAAGCATCGCCTTTGTGCAAGGGAATAACGGTGGCCATTTTCCATTCAGCTGGGACAAAGCCAGTGTTTAGACTATGATTAAAAAGAGTACCCAATGGTGTTGCTAAATCTTGTTGGAGCCCATGTAGGATGCAGCCCGGGATGTTATCAGGTCCCATAGATGCTGTGTTTTTGGCCTTAGAGAGGGCATTTATGACCTGCTAACTAAGGATACAAGCTGGGGGGCAGGTGGAAGGAATGTCATGGAGTATGTGTGGTGGGAAGAGGGGAGTGATTTTTTCACAGAACCTGTTGGCTACAGGTTTGCTATGTACTCAGGCTCAGTGTTTTTGTCAAAAGTCTAAATGTGAGGTCCAAGTGTTCCAAAGCAGGATGACACCAGAAGGAAGATAAAAAATTCTTTATTGACAAAGTAGATTAAGCACTTTCATCTGCTTATAGCCAATGACTTCTTCAGAATCTACAGTTCAAGTTACATCCACACATTAAATAATGAAACACACACCACCTAATCAAATAACAATTACCCATTTAAAGGACCATACTCTAAAAAGTTGATGCTTTGTAATAAAAATTCTCAGTATGATAAGCCTAAATATAATTTAAAGTTACTAAAATCTATAGTCCCATTGTTCCAACACAAACATCATACATTGTATTTTAAACATTATAAGATCTAAGTTTCAAAACACTACTAATACTGCAATAATCATTAAGCCCTGGGGAAAGGTGAGCTTGCAACCTTATTCGTCACAGCAATTCTTTAACTTTGAATATGTCCTGCCATGGCCCACCCCGGGGATTTTAAAATACTTCCTCCACTGCAAAAAATGTAAATTCATGTTCAGGGAACTGTCCTATATGCCTCACTAAAGCATTCTTCATTTTTTGTTGCCTAATGTCCAAAATATGTTCATAGATCTGGTCCCTGAAATGGCTGTGCATTTTCCCAACATAAAATTTAGGGCATTTTTTACACTGACCACATAAACAATGCCCTTGGTGTTACAATTGCAGTGGACCCTAGATCTAACCACATGGTTATTCACCCAAAAAATGTCCCCCTTCATAATAAATGGGCACTGTGGACATGCTCCATATTTGTGGGTCCCTGGTCTCCTGAAACTCAAAGGGGGATTACTGGTACTGTCACCTTCCAAATAGTTCTTAATGGATTTACCCTTTCTAAATACCACTTTGGGTTCCATCCTCACATATTCCAGGGTCCCCTCAAAACAACTGAAAATGTTCCAGTTTCTTCTCAATGTGTTCACAATGCCCTCATGCTCAATGGTGAAGGTAGTAATAAAGGCCCTAGAGAATTCAGCTCTGGAATCCTCCTGCCCTTCACCCATGGCCCTTGTCAGTGTAATGGTATCCTTTAAAACTGGTCTGTAAACCAATCCAATCCTTTTTGCACATACTTCCGAAAACACCTGTTCAACTAAGAAACTGGGATAACCACCTGCTCCTAGCATCCCTGCTACTTTTTCACCTTCTTGTTGGAAGGTTTCATCCTCTGACACCATTCGTGACAATCTTACAAACTGCCCCTTGACTAACCCCCTTTTTTGGTGAGAGGGGTGGCAACTGTTAAAATGTAAAGGCTATTGGAGTAAGTTGGTTTCCTATATACATTATTAATGTATCTTCTACTAACATAATCCTTCGTAAATTCCACATCCGAATAGCGAATAACATCTGGGTGGCAGGTATAAGTAAATTTCAGGAAGGTACTAGCGTTGTTACAAAATTCAACAAAATTTCTAATCTCCTCAACAGGTCCTTTGCAAGTGATAAAAATGTCATCCAAAAAATGACAATAGGTAATCCAAAGTTGCTCAAATTCAGACCCCAACAAAAACCTCCTCTCCCATTCCAACATAATGATATTGGAAAAAATGGAGGCGCAAGCAGCCCCCATAGCAACCCCACATTTTTGGTGATATTACTGATGTTCAAAATAAACAAAATTACAACTCAAAAAACAAAAATAATTGAGGTAACAGAGCACAGCTTCTAAAATCCAAAGTTCTTTATTTTCAGTAACAGATAGGTGAGCGCTTTCGCAGCCAAAGCCGCTTCATCAGACAAACATGATATGAAACTGTGTTGCTTTTAAAATGGGCAGCAGCCAATCATACATCAAACTCAATTAAGAATAAAAATGTAAAAATAACAGCTCATTTAATATATGAGGCATCCTAGTATTCATCATTAAAACCAATAAATGTTATAAAAAGTTGCAGATGTATAAAAAGCATAACAAATAAACATACTATCTGGCTAAAGGTCTATTGACCAAAACTGGTTTAATGGAAATCTTGTCATTCAGACTTTTCCTTTATTTGCTCTCATCCTGAAAATCCACTCAAGTTCTTTATTTTCCACCTTGTTCTTATTGGGTCTCCCTCTGTTGCCCTTTTTTACCGCTTCTATAACCAAGAATCTGAAAGTATGTTGATTACCTAGCTTAGTAATATGTTTAGCTAGGGCATTGTTGTTAGCTTGTCTCGATATATCATAGATGTGCTCTCTCATTCTATCTCTTAATCTACGGGTTGTCATCCCGATGTAGAAAGAATAGCACAGAGTGCAGTATGCTAAATAGACTAAGTTAATGGTGTTGCAGTTAGCATTAACTTTAAAATGCATCCTCTTCCCTGTATCCGGATGGTCAAAACTTCCCCCACTATCTGTCAAGTGACAGAAGTCACATGCATTGCAGGGGTATGTACCTACCGGTGATTGTGTAGATTCATCCATCATGGCATAGCATCTTCTTAAGGGACCTTTTATTTTTATAAGTATATCTGGGAGTTTCACCCACTAGCATGCGTATTCTCTCATTGGACATGAGTATGTTCCAGTGTTTAGTATACACATTCTGCAAGAGTCTAATATTGCTAGCATATGTAATGGGTAAAATCAGTAATGTAAGTAGTCCTGGCTCCCAAAGGTCTCCTCAAAAGTGAACAGAGCAGCAAGAAACAATGGAGTTGAAGCAGACCACCACGATAAAATCAACAATTTATTGATAGAAGATGAGCACTTTCGCGTGCACAAAACGCACGCTTCTTCAGATCTAATATACAATGGGTATTCTCATCCCATTATTGCTATTAGCTTTCCACTTACATGTGTGAATTGGAGCAGAAAAGTAAGGTTTACCTTTATATTTTCTTGTATCAGATACATTAGTTATTGCCTTCTTTATTTCTTTTTTATTGTATCCTCTGTCCAGAAATCTTTTTCCTAATATATTTAACTCCTTATCCAGTGTATAGTCATCTGCTGTTAGTCTGGATACCCTTAGGGCCTGCCCTGTGACAATGTTCTGAAATTCATGCTCAGGATACATACTTTGTCGATGGACAAAGGTGTTTCTATAGCATTTTTCCTGTGTACTTCAGTAGTAAAGTCACCCGTTGTTTTCCTACTAACTTTAGCATCTAAAAATTCAATGGAGTTATGAGATGTATTAGCTGATAGTTTAAGAAAATTAGTGCTAGCATTCAAGGTATTTAAAAAGCAAGTGAATTCTGCCCTATTACCTTCTCAAAGAAGGAAAAGGTCATCCACAAATCTCCTATAAAATACTACTTTGTCCATAGCAAATTGTGTTGTAATATATGCCTCCTCCCATTTGGCCATGACCAGGTTGGTGTAGCTATTGGCACAAGATGTGCCCATAGCCACGCCATCCCTCTGCCTATAGATGTTTTTCTCGAATACAAAAATATTGTTATCAAGGACTATTTCTATCAATGAACAAAGGAGGTCTATCCTATGTTGGTCGTAAGTACCATCTTGTAATAGATATCCCACTAACATTTCTATCCCTTGATTATTGGGTATAGAAGAAAAAAGGGACAGTCCTGCGTAGGTGGTGTAACTTGCAGATGTTGATATAAATCTTTTAAGAAAATGTTCAGTATCCTTTAGGATAATAGTATTTTTGGCCAATATGGGTTTAAGATGGTGTTTGATATAAATAGACAAAGGTTCAGTGTACCACCCTCTCCCTGCTTCTATGGGTCTCATGGGGAGTGTACTCAGATGTTTGTGGATCTTAGGTGTACCCTGTATAATGGGTATGGTAGGCTCAGATACTAGAAAGTAGTTGCAAGTTTCTAGATTAATTTGTCCTAGTTGTAAACATTCAAAAAGTTAATTGTGAATTCTATTAATGCATTGTTTCACTTGCTCTATTGTTAAAGAAGCATATACCATATTGTTGTTGAGCATAGCATTCATGGCATTACTATAAAATACATAATTCATAATCACCATAGAGCCTCCCTTGTTGGCTGGTCTAATACTTAAAGTGGGGTCATGACATATTTTTTCAAGAGCTAATCTTTCATTCTTATTTAAGTTAAAAAAAATGTTTGTGTGTTTTCTTTCATCATATATCGCATGTATATCATTCATACAAGCTTTCTCAAAATCATCAAGTACATCTATTGAAGGAGGTATAAAGCAACTAGCTTTTCTAAACATGTTAAAGTATTTGCAAGCATTATTAGTGTCATTAAAGTGCATTTTCAAAGAAACATTTCTTAAAAACTTTTTCAGTTCAATAATATTTTCAGTAAGCATCATTTTGTTAGCTGGTATGAAGCTCATACCTTTATTTAGAATGTTCATCTCTGTTTGGTTTAATTTGTAGTTGGAAATGTTCCATATTAACGTGGATCCCTGTTCTGCCACATTTTCTTGAGTGTAAGAGGATTTTCTTCTTCCACAGACACCTTCCTTTTCAGACGTCCTCTCCCCTTCAGGTGTTCGTAAAAATTGGAATTATGAATAGGCAGTGGATTCACCAACAGTCCGTTCGCATTAAAAGATGTATTGGGCTGGTTGTCAACTTCAGTATTGTAGACATAATCTTTCCTCCATGCCCCTGTGTTATTCATGCTAACTGTGTTAGCTCTGATGCTAACTGTTAATGTAGAATCAAGTCGCTGAGTAGAAGGTACCTCCTGCGCGTTTGTTTCTGGGTTAACATGTGGGTTTTCTAATCTCCTCAACAGGTCCTTTCCAAGTGACAAAAATGTCATCCAAAAAATGACAATAGGTAATCCAAAGTTGCTCAAATTCAGACCCCAACAAAAACCTCCTCTCCCATTCCAACATAATGATACTGGAATGCAAGCAGCCCAAATAGCAACCCCACATTTTTGGTGATAGTACTGACGTTCAAAATAAACAAAATTACAACTCAAAACTGTTTCCATTAGGGTAGTTAAAACATATACATCATTATTAGAGAAGACTGTACCAACAATATATTCCTGGAACCATTCTATACCTATATTGTGTGGAATAACATTGAATAAATAAACCACATCGATAGTTAAAAAAACAATGTCCTCATGAAATGCCATATTCCTGACTTTACCCAGGAAATCCTAGGAATCCTTGCATAGCTCAGAGTGTGCACCCAAGCATTTCTTTAATTTAATATCAATAAATCTGGCAACTGGATGAATTTTCGCCTTCGAGGCATTCACAATGGGTCTTAATGGGGGATCCACGATACTCCTGTGAATCTTAGGCAGCCCGAAAATAGAAGGGGATATTCACAAGTAAGAAAGCTGTACTCATTAAAAGTCATTCCACCTTGGTCAAACATATCCTTTAGTAAATAATCTATTTGCCCATACGATAGATTCACCATATTGATAGATGCCGCATCATACATACTATCTTCCAACATCCCATTCATGCGATTAATATAATCAGTTTTAGACATCACCACAATCCCTCCACCCTTATTGGGCTTCATTACCCTGATATTCCTATCAGAGCTAAATTCCCTAAGCAAGCCCCATTCACTTTTAGTTAAATTCCCTAAGCAAGCCCCATTCACCTTTAGTTAAATTCCCTAAGCATGCCCCATTCACCTTTAGTTAAATTCCCTAAGCATGCCCCATTCACTTTTAGTTAAATTAAAACAATGTCAGGTGCAAACTCTTCCAACAGTTTCTTAAATTCAAATTCACATATATTTTCAAAAATAACAAGGGGCATCTGTAAACGGTGGTTAAATATACTCTTATGTACAAGTTCCCGAGGTTGAGAGACAAAATTACCGTCATGAAAAATCATAGCCAAATTCAATTTTCTCAAGAACAATTTAAAATCTACTATCAAATGATTAAATCTGTTTTTTACAGTGGGAACAAAACTCAGCCCTCTACTCAACAGTTCAGTGTGTTCCATATTAAATGTTCGTTCAGTATAATTATATAATGTAAAGTCACCTTTTTCATTTTGTATAATAGAGTCCATCTTCCGATGAGTCTAATCCACCACTCGAAAGTTGAGGTCCAGAAATGTTAAAAACAGTTATCTCCTCTGTTTCCTTCCATAGTTGTTCGTTGTTCACCTTCATTCTTGCCTCTGCATCATCGGATTCACACTGCAGTTCAGAATCCACTCCAACCGTCTCACTAGGGCCTGTTCTAAAGGGAAAACATGGTTCCCCTGCTTGTCGCCATCATCAACAGACAAGACAGATTGTTCATCATTAGGTGAGCCCCACCCACAAGACACAGTTCTGTGTACAGGATAGGCTCACCCTTAACTGTATTCAACCCTATCTCCTTCTATTTTTCTGCTTTTCTGGGTTCTGACCTCATGAGAAACACGGTCAGCCTTTTCTAATATTTTTTGAAATTTGTCACCACAGTGGGAAAACAAAACATCCCTCTTGATACGCTTCTTAATTTCTAAAATATCTTTAAATAAATTGTCCAGTTCTTTGCCATTGTGCCTAGTCATAGTTTCCATTAGTTCGAACCCCTGTTTATCGAACAATTCAAGGAGATCCCGATACATAGGAGAGTCCCGGGTTAAACCATTGGAGTATTTCCAGGATCTCAATCCTTTAGGCACCAATTTTAATTTAATACATTCATTAAAAGAGTCATTTTCAATCATTAGCTGCCTATAACGAACAACTTTGGTTTCAAATAACTCCAGCAGTTGGTTAAAGGAACAGTTACCAGTACTCCCATTAACCACAGTTTGTACGGGAATATTTCTCAGCCATTCAGAAATATTCACAGAGGAGGACACAGCATTAATTTGTAACCCACCAACACATTCATTTACCTCTGGAGTATGTCCTTGAAAATAACTCTGCAGAACAGGTGGTGTGTCTTGTCTGATGGAATAGTCACCATTGGCCACATTGCCAAAACCCTCCAACTGCGAAGTTCTGGCACATAACTGACCCACTTGCTGTGTTAGTTGGTGAATAAGTTGTGTTAAAAGTCCAATTTTGGATCCAGTCCCTCCAGGTTGGGCTAGTAGTGGAGTTCCACTGTTCCCAATCGAACCTGGTTGAGAGACAGACAGCATAACTTAGAACCAAACACTGAAGCCAAAAGTCTAAACGTGAGGTTCAAGTGTTTGAGGATGGAGCCCAAAGTGGTATTTAAAAAGGGTAAATCCATTAAGATCTATTTGGAAGGTGACAGTAACGCAGAGCACATTTTGGACATTAGGCACCAAAAAATGACGAATACTTTAGTGAAGCATATAGGACAGTTCCCTGAACATGAATTTACATTTTTTGCAGTGGAGGAAGTATTTCAAAATCCCCGGGGTGGGCCATGGCAGGACATATTGGAATTTAAAGAATTGCTGTGGCGGTAAATAAGGTTACAAGCTCACCTTTCCCCGGGGCTTAATGATTCTTGCAATATTTGTTGTGTTTTGAAACTTAGATCGTATAATGTTTAAAATACAATGTATGATGTTTGTGTTGTAACAATGGGACTTTGGATTTTAGTAACTTTAAACTATATTTAGGCTTGTCATACTGAGAATTTTTATTACAAAGCATCAACTTTATAGAGTATGGTCCTTTAAATGGGTAATTGTTATTTGATCAGGTGGTGTGTGTTTCATTATTTAATGTGTGGATGTAACTTGAACTGTAGATTCTGAAGAAGTCATTGGCTATAAGCAAATGAAAGTGCTTAATCTACTCTGTCAATAAAGGATTTTTACCTTCCTTCTGGTGTCATCCTGCTTTGGAACACTTGGACCTCACATTTAGACTTTTGGCTTCAGTGTTTGTAGTACCATTAACTACCAGTTTGGCACAAATCTGGTCCTTATCTTTTTTTTAGGACCTGGGTCCTAGAGATCTAAATGGAATCTGTATAACAGTGGTGTATATCCCACCTACTGCTAACACAAATGAGGCACTCACAAAATTGTACCCGTCTACCTGTGACATGCAGAATAAACACCCTGAGTTTGCTCATGTGATAGCTGATGATTTTAATCAGGCTGATCTAAAGTCAGTACTCTCCCATTACTACTAGCATATAAACTTTCCAAAAAGGGTTAAGAGTAGCTTGGATAAAGTGTACACCAATAGAAAACAAGCCTACAAATCAGTGTGGCATCCACACCTCGGTGGCTCGGATCATCTTTCTAGCATGCTGGTATCTACTTATAAACCTGCTCTGGTCAGGGAGAAACTCACAGTGAAACAGATCAGGATTTGGCCTGAGGGAACATTATCAGCTCTCCAGGATTGTTCTGAGTGTACTAACTGGAGCATTTTCAAGGAAGCAGCCACAACAGACCAGCATATCAACCTAGATGGATACACTGAAGCAGTGGTGGCTTACATCATGACATGTGTTGATGGAGTCACAGAGATCAGAAGCATCATCACAAGAGCTAACCAAAGGCCGTGGCTTACAGGTAAGTTCTATGATCCTCTGAAGGCATGAAATTCAGCATTCAGGGCAAATGACAGGGAGGCATTAAGTGTGCCAAGGGCAAACCTGAAGAAAGGTATAAAAGAGGCTAAGAGGGAATATGAAAGGGAGGTACTAAACCACTTTGAGAACATGAGGGATACCAGATGGTTGTGGCAGGGTATACGACAAATTACAGACTATAAAACAAGAGTTGCATAATGTGATCATAACACTGATTTCCTAGACTGGCTGAATACCTCTTTTGGAAGATTTGAGGAGAGGAACACCACAACTGTGCAAATGTTACACACACAGCAGTATGATGCAGTACTCAGCCTTAACCCAATGGAAATAAAAAGGGTACAGATAATATCTTGGGTAAGGTGTTAAAGAGCTGTTCAGACCAACTATGCACAGAACTCATGGATATATTTAACACCTCATTTGGCCTAGGAAAGGTCCCTTCATGTTACAACGTAATGAATATATCATCCCTCTACCCAAAAAAGCCTCACCCTCCAGCTTCAACGACTTCAGACCTGTTGCACTAACATCCACATTTATGAAATTTTAAGATGCTAGTCAAGAAACACCTGTTTGTGGAACTACTATCAACATTTGATCCACTGCAGTTTGCCTACAGAGAAAACAGATCCATGGATGATGCAGTAGAGGGTCGCACTGCCTCTTGCTCTTGAGCATCTGGACAGCAAGGACATTTAACACAGCTGTCCCTGTGTGATTGATCAATAAGCTAGTACATCTGGGCATCAACAAATACTTCTGTGATTGGATCCTGGACTTTTTGATTAACAGGCCACAGAAGGTTTGTGTGGGCAAGACTACATCTAGGAGCATAACACTCAACACAGGTGTCCCTCAGGGTTGCATTCTTAGCCTCCTATTATTTACTATACTAGCCCATGACTGCGCAGCAAACTTCAGTAGAAATCATGTGTCCAGGTTGGTTAATGACACCACAGTTGTGGGTCTCATCAGGAGAGAGGATGAGAGTGCATACAGAGAAGAGGTTAATACATTGATTGCCTGGTGTGCAAGAAACATTAACCTACATGAAGAGGCAAACACCCCATACACTACTCCTGATCAATGGAGACTTGGTAGTAAGGGTAAGTAGTACTAAATTTCTCAGAGTTCATATCTCTGATGATCTCTCTTGGTCAGGGAACACCTGACACATAGTGAAAAAATCACACCAACGTCTTCATTTTTTGAGAAGACTCAAAAAGGTGAAACTAGTGTTGTCAGCACTTTCCGCCTTCTACAGAGCAGCAGTTGAAAGCATCCTCACATCCAATTTTTCTGTACAGTATAGGAGCTGTTCTGTCACAGATAAGAAATCCCTGCAGAGAGTGGTGAGAGTTGCCGAGATGATAACTGGCATTAGTCTACCCATAATACAGGATCTTTATACATCGAGGAGCCTAAAGAGCCACCAAAATACTAAATGATGCAACTCATCCTGCAAACAGTCTGTTTATGAGCCTGTCATTGGATAAAAGATACTGCAGTATTCGATGCAGGACTAGATTCACAGACAGTTTTTATCCGAAGGTAATCAGACTTCTTAACTCCAACATTAGGTCTGACCATTGACAAGTCAGAATGTTGGGACTTCCCATTCACTGTGTGATATTATTTTATCTATTATTTATTAAGCCTAGCCAACCATTATAATTTATACTACTAACCCAGGCGCAATATTTTTTTCTTCAGCTGCTACTGCTATGTGCTTGTTCACCCATATTGTGGTACATAGTTCATGCGCAATACTATTACTGGAACTTTGCTACTAGATGTGTGTTTTTAGTATCTTAACAAGTGTGTGTGTTTCTATGAATATATGTAGCTATATACTTAAGTGTAGAGTTGATTTATAAGATGGTGGTAGTAGTAGATTTATATGTTGTTTTAAATTATGTCTTCCTATGTATATGGTTTCTTTTTTGTCTGTCCCATGATGTGCTGATTGCACGGAATCTCATTTAATCTACTCTTGTGTAGATCTAAATGACAATAAAGTTACTTTTGATTTTTTTTTACTTTATTTGACTTAGGCTATGGATGCAACTAAAGAATGCCGTATGGTTATCCTTAGTTAAGGATGCTAATTTGGATTCGTAGTTTGCATTGGAGGACTTTACAGGAAGTCTTATTTGCTTGTTTAAGCTGAGGAGAGAGTATTTCCTGTTTAGGCCAAACTCCCTCTTACATTTGGACAACAATTTCTTTCTCTTTTTGTAAAGTCTGTTAATGCCAGTTGTCCAGCAGGCAGGTTTGTTCTTCCTTAAAGAGTTTGTTTTGGTCCTATCAGGTATGGCCACATCAATGCAGTTATACAGGTGTTTGTGAAAGTACTGGTGTAGGACTTGGCATAGTTGCCAGTTACACCTGAGGGGGGAGGTGCAGTGAAGCTATTTATACCATCCCTTTGAAGGATATAATCTACTTTGGAGATGTTTTTTAGTTTAGTTGCTGCTGGGGGGTCCAGTGTGATAGTTACTTTGAATGTGACTGATTTGTGGTCAGATCTGATAATGGAAGACATCAGTGGGGGTGCTATAGCAGTCCCCATATTGGTAAGCACCAGATCCAAGATGTTGGTGCCCCTAGTTGGGATGTCTACCTGCTGGTCCAGGGAGTTGGAGATAATGAACTTGAGGAACCTTTGGGCATATGAGTTTGAGCATGAGTAATTTACCTAGTCAATGGATGGGTAATCAAAATCACCCAGAACCATGGTGTTCAGCTGTATCTTGATGGATTCCAGTAGATCCAAGTAGGCAGAGTGGATGTCTTGATTCAAGAAGGGGGTCCTGTGGCTGGCAATGACTTGAATAGGTGTCCTACCAACAGTTAGTTGCACCTGAAGTGTCTCCAGTGAATCATACTGTTTAACCAGTCTGGGGGTGTATTTATCATTAATGAATATTGATTATTGATACACTGCCGCCTTTAGTTTTCATGCCTTCCATTCATGGTCTGAATGTGAAATAGGAGGTGCAACCTGGTATGGCTGGGGTGCTCTTCACTGCCTTGAACCAAGTCTCCATGACTGCACAGATGTCAGCAAGTTCCAAGGTGAGGATTACTTCCAGTGAGTGCAGTTTTATGCTAAGACTCCTAGCATTTAGCAGCATAACCTTGAGGTGTTTATCTGATTAAATTTTTATGTCAGGAATTTTGTCCTTGTGACATTGTCTAAAAAAGGCACTATGGGAGTGGCAAGAGCCTTTGCCAGTAGCCGAAATCCCAAGGGGGACAGGTGAAGACCATCTCTGTCAAAGCATCAAGGTCTATCAAAATTGTCATCCCAGGTTGACAGAAACTGGATCTCCTTAGAATGGCACCAGAAACTAAGCCAATTAAAAGTCAATGATTTTCTGTTTATATTGTGGTATCATCCTAGGTGAGGATAATATGCTGGTCAAGGCTAGGGACATACCTGCCTGGGACACATATTCATAGAGTTCAGTCATGGCTCTCCACATGTAGTCCAGGGAGGTACAGCTCAAGCTGTTCACAATACCACCATTGGGACCAGGCACTGCTCCAAAAAAAGATGTGAGAAGGACAACTAACATTTAGTGTTATAACTTTATTCACCGCTATTCTTCCATAGACTTCTTCAGATTCAGGTTTCTGAAGAAGTCTACGGGCGAATAGGAGTGAATAAAGTTATAATGATAAATATTGGTTGTCCTTCTCACATCTTTTTTTGGAGCAGTGCCTGGTCCTAGTGTTTTTTTGTTCAGTTTTTAGTCTACACTGGTCGTGGTTTTCCTTGGTTTCTTGGTTCACAACACCAACATGTACTATGACCAAATCATAATGGTAGTTGTTGACAGACCTGAGTGCCTGCATGATCTGATGAATCCTGGCACCAGAATTGTTCAGCCTGGTGAGGGGGGCATCTGTGTGTTTCACTATAGAGTCTGTTATGACTAAGATATTTGGAGTGGATTTGCATTGTCTTATGGGCTTCGATGGTGAGACACCCATGTTTGTGTCATTATTATGTGTTTTGGATTTTATGGTTGGTTAAGTATGTATGTGTTTTGGGGGTCTCTGGTGTTTAGGTAGATTATTTTTGTGAGTACCTCCACATATGTTCATCTATGTATATGCTGTGTGTCATGAGTGTAGTGGTAAGAGGGTTGACAACCTGCTCTGTATTGCTGTCTATTGCATGAGACAGCTGTGATTCCAGATTCATAATGTAGATGCATGTCTCACAAATGGTACAAGAATGATTTAGAAGTGGGGGTTGACAGTGTACATGTGGCAGTTGCTACACTGCCTCAGTAGACCCACGTCAACCAGGCTGGTAGAAGAAAATGAGTGAAACGGACAGTTCATAGTCCTAGAAATAATCTTGGTCTGGCAGTAACAGGTGAAGACAGAACACAGCAGGGATGGGTATTAGTAGGTCTAGGCACAAAGAGGTCTGGTTTAGGTAATATTTGCTTGACTAGAAAGCAAGCATCTCTAACCGGCAATCCCTCCAAACAGTAGTGATTGATAATGTGTGATGCACAAACAACCTTAAACAAGCACAAACCAGTTCAAACAGAGGCTTGTTAAAGCAGAAAAACAGGAGATTGCCAAAGTTCAAATTCTTCAATTAAAACACCCTAAACAGAGCCCTGCAACAGTAACTCTAGCTAGATCAGTCCAAACTGTACCTTCCTCCCACAAGGGCACATGGTGGCCTCTTCAGAGAAAAGATTAACTGTTTACAAGTTCCAAAGGTCCCAAACAGTTCTAGATTCACCAAAAACCTGAACCTAGTTCATGCTAGTGTTTTTCAAGTGCAGCAAACAAGTAAAATGAACAAAACATGCAGATGAACACGAATTACAGTTGTAAGAAGAATTCACTTAGGAGATAATCTAAAAATGCAGTAAAATACAGCTGCACAATTTAAACACATAGATATGCAGCAAATATTGCTTTAGTTAATCAGAAAATGCAGAAAACTATTGAAAATAAGCACTTATCTTTTGTAGTCTCTCATCAGGTATTTAGAAAAAGTAGAGCAAGGGCAGAAGGCCTAATTCACTGCAGCTTTGAGCAAACAAGCATAAACCAGTTCAAACAGAGGCTTATTCAAGCAGAAAAACAGGAAACAGATGAAGTTCAAATTATCCAATCAAAATCCCCAAAACAGAGCCATGCAACAGTAACTCTAGCTAGATCAGTCCAGACTGTACCTTCCTGTCATGAGGGCACAGGGTGTCCTCTCCAGACAAAGGGTTGGTTGTTTTACAAGCTCCAAATTTCAGAAATAGTAACAGAGTCAGCAAAAACCTGAACCTACTCTATTCTAGTGGTTTTCAAGTGCAGCAAACAAGTAAAATGAACAAAACAAGCAGATGAACAGTAATTACAGTTGCAAGAGGAATTCAATTAGCAGGCAATCTAATACATGCAGTAAAATACAGTTGCACAGTTTAAACAAATAGATATGCAGCAAATATTGTTTTATTTAATCAGAAAGTACAGAAAACAGTTGAAAACAAGCACTTATCTTTTGTAGTCTCAGCAGGTATTTGGAATAAGTAGAGCAACGGCAGAAGGCCTAACTCACTGCAGCTTTGAGCAAGCATGATCAAGGACTTTGGGGTTCTGGTAGATAAACGATTTTGCTTCCAAAGTAATACTGAGAACTCAGTGTTAATAAAAGCATATGATATATTAAATTCCTAAAATCCAAAGATAATTAAGTTTTAAAAGTAACTTGTCAGGCAAAACTTTGATCAGGCCAAGCTGGGTTATGGAAATACATTATGGTATCTTTTTCAAAAATGTGAGCAAATTAAATTAAAGTTCAATGAAGGCTTACAAAATCAATAAATGATTATTCTGTGTTGAATTATGAAGAGAAGTTTTGAGAGATAAATTGTTTTTCTCTCACTTACAGATGCATGGAGATGTTTTACAGTTACATAAAGCTTGAGGGTATCACTACTTATAGGACTGTTTGCTGCTGTTAAGAAGTTTTTCAAGAAAAAACAAAACAACTAGTTTGGCCTCAGAGACAAGGGCATCCATTTAGAATTCATGACCCCCTATGTTAGGAGTATAACTTGGCCTCACTTAAAATTGCAAAAGTTTTTTATGATAGGTGTCATGTTTGTTAAACAGGTAGTAAGTTTTTCATCATATTCCAATAAACATTGTATTGTATTGTATTGTATTTTATTGTATTGTATTGTAAACACCCACTGTCAGCTTCTTACAAATCCCCAGAGTCTTGCACTTGCAAACTCATCCCGTAAGAGAACTCCAGGAAAAATTTGCACCTTGAGGTTCAGCCAGTCATTTTGACCTTGTTAGTACCATAATATTTACCCCAAGTTCATTATACTTTTCTGGTGATATAATCTGTACCATTTGATTCTTAGCAGAACCTCAAATTTAGCATTCACTCTTCTCTCCTTCATCATGCCCTACTCTTCCTCCAGATAGAGAGACAGGGGGAGGGAAATGTGTGTCTGTGCATGTATGTCACTTCTCAGAACTGTACAGAAACACTAGTATAAACTAACAATTCCTAAATCCTTTTTAAACTCTAGAACCCACTAGGTAATAACAAAAAGTGGGGTGACAGCCCTCATCTGGAAACAGCAAACTTATTTGCAACCTAGTAGAGTTTTATAATCTGTAAGTACAAACCTACCAAACCATCAGCTCAACAAGGAAGGGGAGCCCAAAAATATCAGTAACAGGCAAGAGCTACAACTTCCAGCTTACTTCCACAGATCATAAATAAATTACTAAGAAATTAAAAAAAAAGAAAGAAAAATATGAATCAACATCCACTGACTCAGTCCCACCATCGTACCAATAAAAAATTGGACAACTTGTTACTTATCAAGTAACAGTAATAATAAATCACAGCTTGAGAGAGGGACATTTCCCTGCAAACTGGAAGCAGGTCAAACTAATTCCACTATTTAGGTGAACAGACTCATGCTACAGAACTATAGACCTGGAAGAAAGTTTAACCCTCTCTGCAAAGTACTACAATGAATTGTACATTTATTTATTTATTTATCTTACATTTGTTTACCGGGATAGTCTGACTGGGTGGAAACCCATTTTCAGCCAAGACCCAGGGAGAAAAGCTCTACAAAAAGTTACAGAGTACATTTTGTAAGGCATTTACAGAAGCATTTAAGACAAATAAAATAATTGTACATCAGATTATGTGATAAGCAGTTTACAAAGGTAAAAAAATATTATTTGCAATTACAGTTTTACAATATATATATATATATATATATATATATATATATATATATATTTTTTTTTTTTTTTTTTGTTACATGGCAAGAGTAGACCTTAATGTTAGCATAGGTATGGCCAGAATATATAACAGTGGATAATGAACATAGCGATTCATAACAATTAACAGCCTTTATACCTAACAACAACCTCAGCACTGACACAGCACAGGTTCAGAGCTGGATGCACTATATAAAGAATGCTTCTTAACCTTCTCCAACGAGTATCTTCTATTTGCTACAAACGACAACCAACAGCTGTACTATTTCTTGATTTTTCAAAGGCTTTTGACATTGTCAGCCACCACTGTCTGAGCCAGAAACTGCAAGAACTTGACTTTACTAACACACTACTATCCTGGTTAAAATACTACCTCCAAGATAGCAATCACAGAGTCTGCAGGTAAAACACATGACATGCTTGAGATAGGTGGTAGGATGCACACTGTGGGGCAGGTGAAGAAATCAGGAAGTTAAAATAGCTCCAACTGTAGAGAAGGTCAAAGAGCACAGATTATGGTGGTCCGGGTATGTGCAGAAATGTAGAAGACAATCTGTTGAAGAAGATTTGGGATAGACAGAAAGAAGGCAAGAGGAAACATGGGCATCCAGCAAAGAGGTGGATGGATTATATGAGAGAAGACCTGTGACAGTCAGATATGATTGCCAAAGGAGGTAGGAGAGTGGCATTGAACTCAAGAGAAAGATAGCAACAGTTGACACAATACCACGACCCCTGTAGAAAATGGGAAAAGGGGGTTTGATTACGATGATGATATTAAAATCTGCACGACTATATGTCTCAAAGAATGATGAAAGAATAGGTCTATCTTGTACTGTTCTCCCACATTCTATGACTGATCTATGGTTTCCAGATTGAGGTGACTGATGCTACAATGTTACATATACTGTAGTTCCCAGTCACCAAAGCCCACCAGCATCTGCAAGATATCAGATAATTAGTATCATTAAGTATGCAATTATGATTCAAGGGGAAGTGGCAGAAGAAACCTTCTTATTACACGCACACACACACACAGACACGTATGCACACACACACACACACACACACACACACACACACACACACACGCACACGCACGCACACACACACACACACACACACACACACACACACACTCACACACACACACACAGCGCGTGCACACACATGCACACACGTGCACACACTCACACATGCACACACACACACACACACAGCGCATGCACACACATGCACACACGTGCACACACTCACACATGCACACACACACACACACACACACTCACACACACACACACACACACACACACACACACACACACACACACACACACACACACACACACACACACACATGCACACAGTCACAAACAGACACATACATACACAAAAACACAGAGTCATATGCATGTACACACATGCATACACACCCATACATACACACACACACACACACACACACACACACACACACACACACACACACACACACACAGTCACAGATGTACACATATACAACAACACAGACACATGCGCATGCACACGCATACAATCACACACACATATTCACACATGCACATGCACGTAGGACTTGAGCCTCACATAATTAATAGCATACAGCTGATGTAAATTTGTATATTCAGATTTGCCCATTGCTATCAATATTAATGTATTCATACTACATGTAACCTTCATAATTAATAGTTAATGTGTCAGAAAACACAATATAATCCACATTTGTTGATAAATGCCTGACCTTGGTGTGGGCCTCCCCATGGACGATGATATCACCATATCACACAGGATCCGAATGTGAGATCACTTTTAAACATACATATTAAATGACATAAACACAGATGTCAGATGCCATGTTTTTTTACTGCTGTCATCTAAGAATTATGCTCATACACAAGAAGGCCTTGAGCCAGTAACAAACCTGCTTATGTACAATCATCTAAAAGTATGTTATATAACTGCCTCAAAAAGACATGTACAGGGTTTGTCAGACAGTATATTACATCTGCAGACAAGGCAAAGATGTTACTTTACTGTCATTGCTTATTTTCCATCATGCATAGTGTTTAGGAAATATGCCACGCACATTTATCATCTCTTCAAAATTCCCAAATATATGCTAGTTTGTTGACATATTTATATGGCAGTTCTTTCAGATGCCTTTCATTATACTATTCTGAGACAATAGTTACAATCCAGTACTTTAGTTCACTGAATTATTAATGCATGACAGCTGAACATCTTTTTTTCATTATAAAGTTCCTGCAACTGATTAGGAGAGCAGGTAAAGTGTAAGGTTTTCCAGTGTTGGTAGTAGGATCTGGCAGGGCTATTGGGAAGAGAGAAATTTACACCTGGAGAGTCAGTCATAACCAGAGGCATTTGTTCAGAAAAAAACTTAAAGAATTAATGCATATATAACTTTTGTTTCTCTACATTTGTTCCCCTCCCCCTTTACAGATCCATCACCACTGATTGTGTGATACTGAAGACAGACAACAGGGCTGATCCCAAAGATAAGGTTGTCAGTCATGTCTTTGGAGATTCCAGACATTCCCTTGAGGGTAGCCCCGCAAGATATGACAAACTACCTATTCCAGAATGGTTGGTGTACTCCCAGCATTGTTAGATTTACAGCATGTAATTGAGGATTCTGTGGGTAATGCACAGCCCCCCCATCCCAATTGAGGTACTCAGTTTGCTATGACATATGCTTGTAAGAATGTCTGTTGTACATACCCAAGGTCTCTTGCAAGATGGCTTTAAGCACGAACAACATCATGCACAGGTGCGATTGCCAGAAACTAACCTTTTTGACATAATCTCAAACATAGCTCTGTGTTTCTCATAAAAGGGCAGTAGTTGGCTTCCTAACTTTCTACATAAGTTCAGCAAACTACACTATCCTACTAACCTCTCTCTTTTTCCCTTGCTAGAGACCCATCTACCACCTTTCATCCTTCCTTCTACTTGAAACTCATAGAACATAAAGATATTGAGATAGTTCTAAACAATATCAGAACTCACCCACATCAGGTTCTCCCAAGCCTTCCCCATGTTTTTTTAACCTAGTTACCACCACACACATCTCTAAATCCTCTGTCTCTCCAAAAACATGACAACAATTATTAAGCCACTCCACAACATAACCCCACCAACATTTCCCACTTTTGACCAATATCAATCCTTTCAAATCTGAGAAACAGCTTCAAAAATGAGGTACGCTTAGCTCTGCTAATACTTACAGCACGCCACCTCCTGTCCCGCAAAGAACATCATTTCTGGCCAGGCTGGAGCACCATGACTCCCCTCTGGACACTCACGGATGACATTACAGGAGCCTTTTTCACTGAGCTCACAAGAGCCTTTGACTTAACCACAACCATCATCATCACCTCCCTTTTTCCCATTTTCGACATGGGGTCGGGGTCTCGTGTTAACTGTCACCATCTCTCGATTCACTCTCACACTCCTGTCTTCTTCAACACTCATGTTTGACTGTCTCAGGTGTTCTCTCACAAAATCCATCCACCTCTTTGCTGGACGTCCTCATTTCCTCTTGTCTTCTTCGTGTCTGTCCCGAATCTTCTTTACCAGACTGTCTTCTGCTTTTCTACACGTGTGCCCGAACCACCGTAATCTGTTCTCTTTGACCTTCTCTGCAAGTGGAGCTACTTTGGCTTCTGCTCTTATGTCCTCATTTCTTCACCTGTCCCACAGTGGGCATCCTAGCACCTGTATCCTGCACTTCATCTCCATCACCTCTATCAAATCAACTGCTCTAGCTTTACTGCTCAGGTTTCTGTGCTATACAGTGCTTGTACCAGTGTTTTGTACACCTTACTTTTCAGCTTCTTTGACAATCTTCTGTCATACATTACCCCTGACAGTCTGTGCCAGGTGGCTGCAGCCCCTCTGATTCTAGCCTTGACCTCTTCATTCAGACTTCCCTTCTCCTGAAGCACCCCTCCCAGATTCTTGAAGCTGTTAACCTGTTCCACTCTCTTCCCTTCTATATCAGTTTTCAGCTGCTGATTTCCCTTCTTTGCAGCTGTTACCACTGTCTTACCTGGACTCAGTTTCATCCCATGTGCCTTCAGTTTTGCATTCCATTTCCCTATCTTTTGCTGACGTTCTTGCTCAGAGTCGGCTTGTAATTCCACATTGTCTGCATACAATAAATTTGTTGATCTGTCCCCTCTGACCTATTTGCTAATGTTAGAAATAAACTGGATATTTTTGCTGTTGCCTCTGTGGCTTTTCTGTGTCGTTTTTATCTTTCGTTTTGGTTTATATTTTGAATCAATAACCCGTCTCCATTATCTAAATCGTAGTCGACAACGTTTTTATCTATGATTGTAAACGTGTTATTACCTAAACAATTTATACCAAAATAAATGTTCCCTTTTCAAAGGCCACTCAGGAGCAGTATTCATTTATATGACTTCTTCAGAGTTACACAGTAAGCAAATGACGGAAGAAGGAATCAAACCCCGTACACTAGACATAGTAAACAACTCATTGGGAACATAGAGCATTAACTCTCTATTCTGCCAGACCTAAACTAAAAGGTGCTATTCATAGATATTATGTATCATTTCATGGGTCTATATCATAAGTCCGAATGTTGAATTGTCCGAACGCAGAAACTTCGAATTGGAAAATTCGAAATCTCAAAATAGCGAAGTCGCAGAACACCGAATTTTTTCCCAGGGAAAAAATTTGGTGGACCATTTCTGCGGCTTTGCTATTTCCTCCACTGTAGTGCGATCTCGGAGTTGGTTTATTTAAGTAGGGGGGTGTGGGGGGTGAAGCCCCCCACATTAGAAAGAGTTTGAAGTGTTCATTTTTTTTGTTTGTTTTGTGCTGGAACAGTGATTTTTCCCTGGGAAAAAAATCGCTGTTCTGATCTTTCGAACTTCTTGCATTTCGAAGTTCCAGATTCGATATTCACATAGTCGAACTTATGACAGTTAAACTATGTGATATAGACCCTCATTTTGTAGAACAGATCGTAGACATTATGTATCATTTCATAGAACAGGTAGATACAGAATAGCACAACAAAACCTCCTCTAATTCATAAAAGTAGCAGCACAATAGATAAGACCTTGTGTTCCGCCTTACGCCATTTAACAGGCATTGCATTTCTTCAACAAGATACATATGCAAATCTCCTCTTTCCCTGAATGTATACCATTCATAAGAAATTGTTAATCAGAGTACCATCAGGCCAAATTAGGGTAACTGATCCTATTGCTTATTATCCAATGGGGCAGTTGCTAATAGGACAACTCCCTCCCTTTCTAATATGCTGCTCAGCTGGCAGAGCTGATAAACCAGTTGTCATTAAAATAAAAAAAGGAAACAAGAGCCCCACTGCATGATAGAAAAAACACTGTCTCACTACAGAGAATTGTCACACACCCTGAGTACATCAGTGCCTGATACACTTTGGTGTACTCAGGTTCTAGTCCAAAACATAGGATGGTGATTGTGTGCTGACACCAGCCACCTTGCTTCGCAAGCATGAATCAGAGTAGTGACCACCTGCATCAAAGAGATACTGCACAAGATGCTGGTCAAATACAGTACCGATGTTTATAAAAAAAACGTTGAATCGATAGAATTACTGAATACCGTAAAGGAGATAAAAGACATGGAGGAAGATCTTTAGAACAGGGATGAAGCAAATACACAGAAATAGAATCTTTGGGGCATAATACATGCAGAATAAGGTTGAGAAGAATGAGATATATTTCAAGGAAAACTGCGTTTAGGAAATATATTTAATGTTAAATTAAATAATAATCGTTAAGACAGAGATCAAATTTTTATAATATATTAAAAAAACTCTTTTATAATGGTTTGTTTTCTCTTTTATAATTGAATGTGTATTCATGTGGCTTAATTTCTTTAAGTTGTTTTGGTTTCCAATACCTTGACAGGAATGAACCCCATTCCTAACTCAAAGTATGATTAAAGTTTGAGAAATTATTACTGTTTCGATCTCTGCTGTTAACTAGATGTGCTTTTCACAGCACCTACAATGTGCTCAGAATTGATTCCTTCTGCATTTCATATGGAGTTACATATATAGGTAGCATATCTAAAGAAGACCATATATTGTTTTTTATGAGACCCTGTGATGATGTGAAGTAGTCCCAGCTATGCTAGAAAGAGTAGGGCTGTGGATGTGTAACATATGCCAGCATAGCTAGCTGGAGTTTTGTAAATACTTTTATGTCATTTCAATATCAAGCTGATTTATACAGATGCTTGTGTTAAAAATATATTTATAAAGTTGATTGTGTTAAAAATGCATCAACAGTGAGTCCTGCCGGACAGAAAAGAAATATATGTGTATTTCACACTGTATTGTAATGGATGAAATGTATATATGTTAACAGAGGATGCTGGAAGGAAAGGGGTTAAGCTCAGCCCAGCTAACCTTCAGAAAAATACCCTGAAATTAAATGACTTGGTTTAGGCCATAAAGATTTTATCTCACAGGCCTGAATGCAGCCATAAATGCAATGTTTGGTCTGGGATCCTGCTCTAATTGTCCTTAGTGGTGAACTAATTGCTACCCTGTGGTGACAGAGAATGGCTGGTAAGACTCTGCAGGATGAAAGGGTTGTAATTGTTGTAAAGTCTCCAGATGCTGTAATAAGCCTTAGCAAAGATCTAGTTGTGTATTGTGACACATCTGTGCCAGATCCTGGCTCAGCTTTCTAGTTAGGGGGTAGTGTGGAAAACACAGAATCAGGTGACCAGATGTAATGTCATTCTATAGCCAGCACTAAAACTGCATTTAGATCATCATCTTCTTCATCATATTCTTTCGGCTGTTCCCGTTAGGGGTCGCCACAGCGGATCATCTGTTTCCATTTCTTCCTGTCCTCTGCATCATGCTCTTTCACACCAACCGCCTGCATGTCCTCTCTCACCACATCCATAAACCTCATCTTAGGCCTTCCTCTTTTCCTCTTACCTGGCAGCTCCATCCTTAGCATCCTTTTCCCAATATAACCAGCATCCCTCCTCAGCACATGTCCAAACCAATGCAATCTTGCCTCTCTTGCTTTGTCTCCAAACTGTCCAACTTGAGCTGACCCTCTAATATACTGATTCCTAATCCTGTCCATCCTAGTCACACCCAGTGCAAATCTTAACATCTTTAACTCTGCCACATCCAGCTCTGACTCCTGCCTTTTTGACAATGCTACCGTCTCCAACCCATATAACATAGCTGGTCTCACTACCCTCTTGTAGACCTTCCCTTTCGCTCTTATTGGTACCCGTCTGTCACAAATCACGCCTGACACTCTTCTCCACCCATTCTACCCTGCCTATACTCTCTTCTTCACCTCTCTTCCACACTCACCATTACTCTGAACTGTTGATCCCAAGTACTTAAACTCATCCACCTTTACCAACTCTACTCCCTGCATCCTCACCATTCCTCTACCCTCCCTTTCATTTACACACATATATTCTGTTTTAGCCCTGCTGACCTTCATTCCTCTCCTCTCTAAAGCATATCTCCATCTCTCCAGGGTCTCCTCAACCTGGCCCCTACTCTCACTACATATCACAATGTCATCTGCAAACATCATAGTCCACGGGGCCTCCTGTCTAATCTCAAAATGAAGCACCATTAAATGTGAAAAAATGAATTCATGTTATCAATAAATTAAAAAAAATGCTTTCATTGTTCACTTGTAAAAATGCTCTTGTATTTAATTTTCTTTTTATTCTCAGCTCTAGGCAATTGCTGTCCTACCTGCCAGCAGTCCGGAGTGTTGCACTTCATTAACTTGACTGCTTCTTCTTCTTCTTCTTCTTCTTCTTCTTCTTCTTCTTCTTTCAGCTGTTCCCGTTAGGGGTCGCCACAGCGGATCATCTGTTTCCATTTCTTCCTGTCCTCTGCATCTTGCTCTTTCACACCAACCACCTGCATGTCCTCTCTCACCACATCCATGAACTTTATCTTAGGCCTTCCTCTTTTCCTCTTACCTGGCAGCTCCATCCTTAGCATCCTTTTCCCAATATACACAGCATCCCTCCTCAGTACATGTCCAAACCAACGCAATCTCGCCTCTCTGACTTTGTCTCCAAACCTTCCAACCTGAGCTGACCCTCTAGTATACTGATTCCTAATCCTGTCCATCCTAGTCACACCCAGTGCAAATCTTAACATCTTTAACTCTGCCACATCCAGCTCTGACTCCTGCCTTTTTGTCAATGCCACTGTCTCCAACCCATATAACATAGCTGGTCTCACTACCCTCTTGTAGACCTTTCCTTTCACTCTTACTGGTACTCGTCTATCACAAATCACTCCTGACACTCTTCTCCACCCATTCCACCCTGCATGTACTCTCTTCTTCACCTCTCTTCCACACTCACCATTACTCTGAACTGTTGATCCCAAGTACTTAAACTCATCCACCTTTACCAACTCTACTCCCTGCATCCTCACCATTCCTCTACCCTCCCTCTCATTTACACACATATATTCTGTTTTAGCCCTGCTGACCTTCATTCCTCTCCTCTCTAAAGCATATCTCCACCTCTCCAGGGTCTCCTAAACCTGGTCCCTACACTCACTACATATCACAATGTCATCTGCAAACATCATAGTCCATGGGGCCTTCTGTCTGATCTCATCTGTCAACCTGCCCATCACCACTGCAAATAAGAAAGGGCTCAGAGCTGATTTTTGATGTAATCCCACCTCCACCTTAAACGTATCTGTCACTCCCACTGCACTCCTCACCAATGTCACACTACCCTCGTACATATCCTGTACCACTCTTACATACTTCTCTGCCACTCCCGACTTCCTCATACAATACCACAACTCCTCTCTAGACACCCTGTCATATGCTTTCTCTAAGTCCACAAAGACACAATGCAGCTCCTTCTGACCTTCTCTGTATTTCTCCAACAACACTATCAGAGCAAATATTGCATCTGTAGTGCTCTTTCCTGGCATGAAACCATACTGCTGATCATTAATCATCACCTCCCTTTTTAACCTAGCTTCCACTACTCTTTCCCATAACTTCAAGCTGTGACTGATCAATTTTATCCCTCTGTAGTTACTGTAACTCTGCACATCACCCTTATTCTTAAAGATATGTACCAAAACACTTTTTCTCCACTCCTCAGGCATCCTCTGACTTTCCAAAATTTAATTAAACAGTCTGGTTAAAAATTCCGCTGCCATTTCTCCTAAGCACCTCCATGCTTCCACTGGTATGTCATCTGGGCCAACAGCCTTTCCATTCTTCATCCTCTTCATAGCTGTCCTTACTTCCTCCTTGCTAATCTGCTTCACTTCCTGATTCACTATCCCCACATCATCCAACCTTCTCTCTCTCTCATTCTCTTCATTCATCAGCCCTTCAAAGTACTCTTTCCATCTACTCAACACACTCTCCTCACTTGTGAGAACATTTCCCTCACTGTCCTTTATCACCTTTACCTGCTGCACATCATTCCCAGCTCTGTCCCTCTGTCTAGCCAATCAGTACAGGTCCTTTTCTCCCTCTTTAGTGTCCAATCTCTCATACAACTCTCTATATGCCTTATCCTTAGCCTTCGCCACCTCTCTCTTTGCCATGCGCCTCATCTCCTTATACTCATGTCTACTTTCTTCATCTCTTTGACAATCCCACTTCTTTGCCAGCCTCTTCCTCTGTATACTCTCCTGTACTTCCATATTCCACCACCATGTCTCCTTGTCCTCCTTCCTCTGTCCAGATGTCACACCAAGCACCTTCCTAGCAGTCTTCCTTACTAGCTCTGCTGTAGTTACCCAGCTATTCGGTAACTCTTCATTGCCTCCCAGTGCCTGTCTTAACTCTTCCCTGAACTCCACCTCACAATCACCCTTTTTTAACTTCCATCATTTAATCTTCGGCACTGCTTTCACACTCCTCCTCTGCTTCTTGATCACCAACATCATCCTGCAGACCACCATCCTATGCTGCCTAACTACACTTTCTCCAGTCACCACTTTACAGTCTCCAATCTCCTTCACTAAAACTTCACTAAAACTGCATTTAGATACTAGTGAGAAATATGTTAATGACAGTCAGCACTCTGTTTTGGAACTGGAACTGACAAGACCACTCACGCAGTTCCTCTTCCCTTGCTTTAGTAAGTAGCTTAACTAGGGGACAGTGATTCTTCAGTCAGGAAATATAGTGAGATTAGCTAAAAGCATTGTTTTTCTGTATCTGTCTGAGTCTTTCCATCTGTGTTATTCTTTTTCTATTTCCTGTGAATTGAAGCTTTGGTATTTATTGTAAATAGATACTCAGTATTCTCATTTTTTTTGTTATTATTTATTATTAAATATATGTAAACATTTCATTGTGGCTGGTCTTTCAGAAAATATTTTAACCCTTGAGAGTACTTGCATTTATTTAGTGGCACTGTAGCATCACACTCCTGAAAGTCTTGCAGATTGATTAATACTACCATTTGTTTCAATATTAATTTTACTAAGAGTAATTGGATACACTAGTAAGAGCCTTAAAGTAGCTGGCTAGTGACAGTGAATCTACCATATATTCTGGGTGGAGGTGGCATAGTGGGTAAATCTGTGCCAGCCTTTCCCAAGTGTGTGTGTGTGTGTGTGTGTGTGTGTGTGTGTGTGTGTGTGTGTGTGTGTGTGTGTGTGTGTGTGTGTGTGTAAATCAAATCTCAAATAGTGTATGTGTCAGCTACTTGGAACAGGGGCACAGAGCACTGATTTCTGCAGAGAGAAAGATGGAGTCTTATTTGGGGCCAGGAGAGGAAGTCCAGCCCAAGGACTGGAGTGTGCTCCCTGTGTGGTCTTAAGGGAAATTGTGCTTGGTGCAGAGAACTGCATCTGAAAATACTGTGTATCTATTTTTGTTCTAAGTGAACCTTCCCCAGTGGTGTCAGTGGTGCGGATTGAGGCTCCTTGATTACTGGTACAGAGGAGGCAGATCACAGACCAATTGCTCCTACGACTGTTGAAACTATCTGGGTATCCCTCTTCCACATTTCCCTCATTTCTGCCTGCAAATCCTGGTATTTTATGACATTGTGTCTCTCTGTATGTAAGACACTAGAATATATATATATATATATATATATATATATATATATATATATATATATATATACTATATCTGGTTTGCTCACATCTATTTTTGAACTGTTGGTAATGGGTGATCCCATGTGATATAAATGTCATCATTCTCTGTAATGCTTTGTGGCTCATGTTTCCAATGCTTCTTAGCTACTTCCGTATTGTAATGTTTGCACAATCCCCAATGCAACAGTCTTACCACATTATTATGCCTTTGTGTGGAGGCCCTCTGCTATTAGTATATCATACCCAGCAACAAGATGTGTGATTGTTTCCATTCTGTCTTACAGAACCTACATTTATCTGTTTCTCCTGCATGTTCAATGGACTTTGTAATCCATTGTGTACGTAGTTCATTATCCTGGGCTACTAATATTAACCTTTCATTTTTTTTGTTTAACTTCACCCCTCCTTAACCATTCCTGCATCAGATCCTGATCAACATGAGGTTGTCTCAGTACTTTCCTGTACTTGCAACTATATTTATGCCTTTTCCACATTTCTTGCCTTCTCATCTGATCCTTCTTCTTATATTCTTTTTTGTTTGTTTGTTTGTTTGTTTGTTTTTGGCACTTTTGCTGACTGATTTTTGTCGACTTCTGGTCTGGTTTTCATATGTATTCATGTCAGAATGTAATATGGCCTGTTAATAAAGATGTTCATAGGTTCATAGGTTCATAGGTTCATACTAGGCTATCTGCCCAAGGGCATTTATAAGCCTAGCCCATAGTTATGTGGCTTTCGCCACCCCTTTAGTTTGAATAAAAACTATGCCTATCATTTTTCTGTGCCTCTGTCAAGCAGTGACACTGAAGTAATCCCTGGGGTATATCTGCGATCTCCCATCCATTGGTCGAGATTCCTCTTGAACAAGGCCAGCGAGGTGCTCTGCCTCACATGTTTAAAAACATTTAAACATTGACCGTGTATTCTAAATTTACTTTCTTTATACATTCCTGTATGCATTTCTTTCAATTAACTCTATAAGAATGATCTACCTAGAAAATGACTACTTTAATTATGTTATCATATTTTATCATCCTAGTCTGCTAGAAGTTTATGGTCATTATGTGATTATTTAATGCTATTCTGTACTTATTTAGATGCCATAAAACGATACTAATATGTTTTTGTTTGTAATTTGCTTTTTCTGTGTCATAATGTCATTTTCCGCATTATATATATATATATATATATATATATATATATATATATATATATATATATATATATATATAGTTCTACCTGAGATAGTCGACACTTCAGAACACCAACAAGCGAATCGTGAATGCCAGAAGATCGACAATGCAGAAGACTGACACGATGGATGAAAACACCGACGCCGAGGATGCTGACATGGAAAAAGGCTGTGTAAGTATGCGGTAGTGACGGACGTTAGGGTGCGAGTAAGGTAAGTGTGGATATTGACGGTCTGTGGGATAGGGGTGGGTTAAGTGAGTTAGGGTCAGTGCGCGGGTTAGGTAAGTGTGTGGTAGTGATAGTCTTTGGGTTAGGGGCGGGTTAAGTGAGTTAGGGTTAGGGCGCGGGTTAGGTAAGTGTGCGGTAGTGATAGTCTTTGGGTTAGGCGGTTAAGTGAGTTAGGGTTAGGCTGAGTTAGCTGAGTATGTGATAGTGACGGACCTTAGGGTTAGGGTTTGGGTTAGGGTTGTAGATAGTTGTGTATGTGAGGTTTAGTGTGGGTTTGTAGGGATTTTGGTGTGCTTGTGTTGTGTGTGTGGTTTTTGGACAGGGGATGTGTTTTGTTTGTTGATTGTTGTTATTGTGGTGTGTGCAGTGTATGCGGTTTCGTGTTTGTGTACCGTCGGTTATTTCGTTGTCGGGCATGTGAGGTTTCGTGTTTCTGCACTGTCGATTATGTGGTGTCGGTGATTGCGTTGTCTGTGTTCTGGGGTTTCAATTATGTCAGGTAGAACCATATATATATATATATATATGTGTGTGTGTGTAAGTTATAAAATAATTGTGTTTAAATATAATTTATCATCTAAAGTGATATATATTCTCATCCAATTTACAACTGCTTTGTATTATTAATAATGTTATTGCAATGAATTTGTATTAAATGATCTACCTTAACTTACAAAAATGTATAAATGTTTTAATTAATTATAATTCCTTCTACATTTATGTTTTCTTTCATGTTCTATTTATTAATAACAGATTAGTTTTTGTTTGATAAGTCTGACAGTACTTTTTTTATATCCTTTAAAGTATAACCTGAACGTGTTATTGATAATTTTACATTAATTCCAAAGACTTGTTCTCAGTGTAGAGAGAATGTTGTATGATATCTGGCCTCGTGTAAGCTTCTTTATAGATTGTCAGTCACTTACACTGAGAGGAAGTCTTTTGGAATCAGGGCAGACTTACACTGACACTCTTTTGGAATATGGCTGAAAGTACCTTTCTTATATTATTTGTTAAAATTCCCATTACTAATCTATTTTATTATTTTATTTATTTTACATTTGTTGACCAGGCTAGTCTAACTGGATATATGTCCATTTTCAGTAGAGGCCCGGGGAGAAAAGCTCCAAGCACTAGCAGTGAGAAAGAATACAATATTTAGTAGTTACTCAAGTTAGTTACAGTACATTGGCTGTGTTGGCATGAACAAAAATAGTAATAAGTCATTTAGTAGGTTGAAGTTAATAAACAATAACAGAGACATAAACAAAGACAATAATATATAATTATATAATTTTTATATATATATATATATATATATATATATATATATATATATATATATATATATATAGATTACAAAGTAAGCATCAAAGAATAGTATGTAAGAGAAGTGTAGAGAGAGCGAGAAGGGGAATAAGATGTCCGTCAGGGTTAGAGCACGGACAAAGCCAGTGAGATTTAAGATGTTCTTAAAGATGTTTTTTAAATTGGAAAGTTGAAGCAAAGGTGGATAGTTCAGTAGGAAGCTGGTACCAGTTTTTACCTACTGTGTTGGAGAAAAGTGAGTCCCCAGCTTTGTTTTTTGACTTAGTAGTGGCAACAAGGAGCTTATTAGCTGAGCGTAGTGTTTCAAGATTTTTGTATGGTGTGATCAGATTAGTGAGGATAGGGGTATTGTTAGGGTGATAACTAGTTGTTGACAAAGTAATTGATTTTGCAGTTCTAGCCATCCCAGTTGTTTTAGGTTGAGACAGCAGTGAGTTCTAAATGGGGGGCCAGTGGCAAATCTGGCTATATTATTATAACTGGTGGAAAGTTTGGTAAGGTTGTTCTTAAATAGATTGGTATATATCGCAGAAGCATAGAACAGGGTAGAGATAAGGTGGGTCTGGGCAATAGTCATTCTGGCTGATGGAGTGAGGAAGGGTTTGATTCTGTAAAGGGTGCCTAGTTTTTTGTTAACAGACTTTATTGTAGAATTAATGTGGTCATCATAGCTAAGGCTGTTATCAATTGTTACTCATAGTAGACGGGTTGTAGTGTCAGGGGTTATGTTAATACCATTGTTTGAGGTTATTGTGAAGTTCAGTTGAGGTGATTTTAGAGTTGGAGCAAAGAGCAATAATTTTCTTTTTTGGGGGTTCAGGAGGAGGCAGTGTTGTGTGAACCAATGTTCAGCACTGTTGAATACAGTTTGAGTCAGGGATTGGAGAGAGGCTATGGTCTTGGCTGAACAAATTAAAGTAGAGTCATCTGCATATTGTATGTAGGTGGCTTGAGGAATTTGGGTATGAAGATCGTTAATAAATAAGGAAAAGAGTAGGGGTCCTAAGATGGAGCCTTGGGGTACCCCAATATTCACTGGGAGGGATGTAGAAAGATTATTATCCCAAAGTACTGCTTGCTGTCTGTTTCCAGGTAGGACTTAAACCATTGTAATGCTTGTGAGTCAAGTGATTGGGCTTTTAGTATGTCTATAAGTATTTTGGGGTTTACCATATCAAAGGCTTTTGAAAGGTCAATAAATAGTGCAGAGGAGAAAGTGTTATTGTTACGATTTTTGTTTATGGAGTCAGAAATAGACAACAGGGCAGTGGTTGTGCTATGGAATGGCCTGAAGCCATGTTGGCAGTTGGCAAGTAGGTTATTTTGGAGGAGGTGGTCAAGTAGTTGCCTGTGAATGAATTTCTCCATTATCTTAGCTATTGGAGAGAGTAAGGCAATAGGCCAAAAGTTGGTGAGCTCAGTAGATGACCCACCTTTGTGTAATGGGATGATGTGGGATACTTTCCATATGACAGGAATCTTGCTTTCTAAAATAGTTCTATTGATAAGGATGGAGATGGGGTAGGTTGTGGCTTTTGCTGCAATTTGCAGGTATTCAGCTGGCAGACAGTCAGCAGATGGGGTGCAAGGTTTAGTTTTTGAAGGAGATTACAGATTAGGGATGTAGGTACAGGTTGTATTTGAAAGGTGGGAGAAGGAGACCTAGTGGAATTTAATGGGCAAGTGGTCATTGGTGGCAGAGTATTGGCTAGGGTTTGAATGGCTTCAGTAAAGTAGGTATTCAAGGGGTGGGGAATCTGGTTGGAGTTATTATGGTTGAATCCTGCAGGGGCAGGAGTTGAAGAGTGTCCTGGCTGAAGAAGTTTGTTTATACTTGACCAGAATTTTTGTGGATTTTGTGGATGGGTTTGTTGGAGATGAAGGAAATACTCTTTTTTTTTGTCTCTAAGAATAGCTTTCTTGGTGGCATGTCTTAAGTGTTTAAAGTAAAGGTGATCTGATGGACATTTGGAGGCTCTCCATTTTGCCCAGATTTTATTTCTAAGGAGGATGTTTTGCCTAGTTTGTTTTGTGAGCCAGGGGGCAATTTTGGTTTTAATACGTGAAGAGCGATAGGGGGCATGGCAATCTAGGATTTGAAGAAATTTAGTGTTAAAATAGGTCACTGCTTCATCAAGATGAAGATAAGACATTGGTGACCAGTCACATGCTTTCAGTTCATTTCGGAAGCTCTCTGGATTAAAAAACTTTTTGGAGAAAGAGGTTTTAAAGTTGTTACTAGTTGGGATATGGACTCTTTGTTTAATAATGTAGGTTAGCATGTGATCACTGATATCATCAGGAAGGGTCCTGATTTATAGGTATCAAGGTGGCTGTTGATAAGGATCCAGTCTAGGATGGTTGCTTTACTGCTTGGCTTATGGATTCTAGTTGGAGTGGTTATAATTTGTGAGAATCCATAGAAATATATGTGGTTAGTTGGATTAGGGGAACTGCAGGTAACCCAATCTATATTAAAGTCACGTAATACTATGGTCTCCTGAGGTAGATGGGTAGAGAGGTAACTCAGTATGTTTTCAAGAGTATTTGTATTATTTTCAGGGGGGGAGATATGTGCAAATTAGATAGATAGATTTGGAGTTGTTGATTTGAAGTTTGGCAGTAAGGGTTTCTGAATTGGTGTCTGGAGGTAGGAGTATATTGAAGAGTGATGCTTGGAGTTTAGATTTGTACAAAATGGCTATACCTCCACCCTTTTTGGTTTTACGGTCACATCTTAGGATGTTGTAACCAGGAGGGGTAATCTCCTGGTCCAGAGTTGAGGGCTTTAGCCATGTCTCTGTAATACAGAGAATATCAAATGAGTGAACATCTAAGAGTGCATGTAGGTGGGTTATTTTATTGTTTATGCTACGAATGTTAAGGTGAGCTATGAGGAGGGAGTTAGGTGATTTAGATAAGGTAGTGATAACAGTTTGGTTTTGTAGGTTATTGGCATTATCAGTAATAGGACCAGGGTTTGGGTGAATATCATCATCTAATAGGGGGTGTAGATGAGGATATTCTACAAATTTAAGGAATTTGTCATAAATTATGTGAGGTTTTTTTCATAAGGGAGTAAGTAAGATGGGTAGCTCTATGATATTTTGGTAATATATAGCTAGAGGTGGAGGTAAAAGGGGCAGCCTTGTTTGTTCTTTTTTTTAGTTTTTTAATGCAATAGATTTTGACAAGAATGGTCCTATTTTAAAATAAGTGTTAAAATTAAAGCACTGTCTTTTAAATAAATCACAAATGTTATAGTAAAATTAAAAATTTTTAATATATTGAATACATATGGTGCGTCTAAAGAGTCAAATTCCTTTTCTATACCAAGATTAATAATTGCTACATCTTCTTTGTTATAATCAACGTTATCAGTTAATAAAACAGTTTGGTAAATATTTTTGGCCTTTCTATTTCTTGCAAGTCCTGCTTGATTTAATTTTTAAAATAAGTAAGATTTTTTTGATCACTCTGCTAAAATTCGACACAAACATTTTGTATAAAGGAAGCTAGCCTATACGATAGGCAGTTTTCTGGATTTTATCCTGTTTAGCATCGGTCCTGTTAGTGCATAACTCCAGGAAGATGTGATTGTCTTATTGTTTTCTACATTATTGTACAGTTTTTCCAACAAATAATAACTTTTTGAGGTAATCCTTAACATCCTTCACTTTAATATGCTTACCTCCAGAACTCATTACAGCCAAGTGTGCCTCCAGGCGTTTCTGCAGTTACCTACTGTGCCTCTAGGCATCAAATATGGCATGTTCATATTCGCATTAATAATTCCAAAGCCATGCTCAATACAAGGTATCAGAATATTTTATCTTGAAGCATACATGATGGAAAACACAGTTGTACTGATATTTGACCTCTGTCGATTAGTATTTGTTAGGACTATAAGGTGATGACTTCATTTTTTTAAAGGCTCAAGCCACACCCACTGGGAGTTAAAGGCATACACTCAAACGAGCTGTACTGGAGGGAATGAGTTAATATTGTCTGTTGTTAGTGTATTTGTTATATTTTGTTTAACATAAGTTTGAAGACAGTTGTTTATCACTACAGTTTTCATATTTTTCTAAACACTCATAAAATATATTCAATATCAGGTTCTATTTTATTGTTTATGCACATTTTAATCCTATTAATTTTGTTTAGTTTGGAATATATTTGAACATGTTCCTAGATTGCACACTCCGTGAGGAATTAATGAATAAAATAAGAATGTATTTTTTTTTTCTTGAGAATTTGCTGCTTTATAGTCTAATATTTGTTGACATTTCTTATTCAAGATGATTTTAATCCTGTTCCTCCAATACTCCTCCACAATAATGACTCCACAAAAAAATCAAAAGGAATCCGCTGGCTTTACCATAAAGGGATTGACCTCCAAACAAAAATCCACCACTAAATGTGCTTAAGAATTTGAAAGCACCACCACTTGCATCAAGGCAATAAACTCAAGGCAAAAGTTTAATTATAAAACGGTTACAGCCACAACACAGAACTGGGAAATCCCAGTTCTGTGTTGTGGCTGTAACCGTTTTATAATTAAACTTTTTTTCGTTGTTCCTGAGGAGTGGCACTGCAAGTTTTTTGACCTTTGCCTTGAGTTTATTGCCTTGATGCAAGTGGTGGTGCTTTCTAATTCTTAAGCACATTTAGTGGTGGATTTTTGTTTGGAGGTCAATCCCTTTATGGTAAAGCCAGCGGATTCCTTTTGATGATTTTAATCCTAGCAATATGTATTTCCCCTTTCTGAAGCTGTACTGAATTCTGGTTTTGATTGTTCAGTTATTGCAATTATTCTTGCATAAGTCTGAAATCATTCTAATATGCTTCTAAAGTCTCCTGCAAAATGTTTGCAATAATCTCACCATCGTTTATGAAATGAAAATGCTTGATTAAGTATTCAGCCAAGCTTTATTTTTTTTCATTCTACACTCATGTCTATATATGGGTCTACTTCTAATAACCAAAATTTCACATACCTGAAACTTGCTTTATCATGACAACAACATGGAATGTTGAATAAACTGAACATTCACATTACTGGACTTTTTAATAGGGAATGGAGGCATGTGGCCAATGTTCAACATAGAAAACATACTGCAGTATATCAAAGCCACCCAGGTTCCTGTCATTCCACCCCTAACTAAATATACCAACTCCAGGATTGCACAACAGTGACAAAAGGGGCAAATTTCCCTGGGATGGCCTCTTCTGCCTCAGTGAAGGACAAAGCCACTGATTCAGGGTATTTGGTAGCATAATCTACTACCACTAGGATATACTTCTTTCCTGTGGAGCTTGGGGTACTCAGAGGCCCCACAATAACCATAGTTACCCTCTAACATGGCTCCTCAATCACAGGTAAAGGCATCAAAGGGTTTGAGAGCTGAGTCTCTCTCAACTCTCTATTGGTAACTCTTCCCAGCTCCCCTTCCACAGGAGGTCTGGTATCCTCTGACAGTGATGCGTTACTGTCAGCCTGGGTACTACTACTCACCTCTGCTTTGCAGTCACTCTGTCCAAGGAAACATTAGTACCCACAAGCAGCTGTGGCTCACCTTCAGTCTCACTGCTACAGGATAGCTTCCTCCCTGAAGTAACCACCACACCAGTCCTGGCTTCAAGTCTGCAGTATGTCTGGGTTCCTCCCAGGCTATCAGTCCCACATGCTTATCTCCAAGCCTGACTGCATGTCACTGCATGCACACAAGGTACTGCATTGTCAAAATCATTCCCTATCAGGACATCTTGAGGGATATCCTCAAACACACCTACTTGTTGGCTTCCTTTTCCACCCTCCCAGTCAAGGTGAACCCTAGCCAAAAGTACTTGGAATGGGGTCCCTCCTAAAGCTCTAACTGGAGTAGACTGCCCAAGCAAGTAGTGCTCCTCTTTAACCATTGTAGGCTTCATAATGGTTAGGTCAGAGGCTGTGTCTCTCTTAGCAGTGGCCTGATTCCCATTTACTAAGATAGGATATAACCTCTTGTGGTACTTTAGTACCCTTGTTGTCTCCAGACTACTCACTGCTGGCATTCTGTAATTCCCACTTACTGGCTCTCCCACCTTTTGTTCCCCACCTTGCCTCTGTGGACATCTATATGCTACATGGCCCCACTGGTTACATTTAAAACATTTAAGCCTTAGTCCTGAATGTGTCCCTGGACTAGTGGCTTCCCCTGCTACTAGCAGACTCTGTTGGGGCAATTTAGGCTGCTCAACATGGGTTCCCTTAGACCCATGAGCAGCAATGGGTATCCCTTTCGTGTGCAGTGCTGTCCTGCTTGCTAGGTATAGGTCTCCTTTCTTCCCCAACTCATCTCCAGTATTGCATTGCCTAACTCTAAGCAGATTCTCATGTTCTCAGGCAAAGTGCTAAGGGCTTGTTCCCTCACCAACAGGTCTGCCAGACCTTCAAAAGGGGTGATGTGACACCCACTCACCCACCTATGAAAATAACTGCTTAACTCAGCAATATATTTGCCTTGTGTCTATGCTTACAAAACTTTTTTCCATTTGGAGCGTCCACTGACCTAGGCAATTATAGGCCCAACAGCCTAACTAGTCTGATCTGCAAGGCCATGGAATGCATTATCATGGAGCTTATAAACAAGGACATTGGCAACCTCCAAATGCTTGACCCCACACAGTTTGGTTTTGTCAAAGGGAGATCATGCCTGTTAAACTTGGTCGACTTCTTCAAAACAGTCACCAAAGCCATGGACGAGGGGAAGATGGGGCACACCATCTACCTTGACCTAGCCAAAGCCTTCAACACTATTCTCCACTTGGGCATAATAGATAAACTCTCCCAGCTAGGCATCAACCCATATGTTACCAGATGGGTAGCCAACATGGCTCACTAATAGAACCCACTCAGTCAAAGTAGGGGAAGTCACCTCTAGTAGTAGACCTGTAACGAGTGGCATACCCAATGGATCAATTTTGGGGCCTCTACTGTTTGGGATATAGTTTTCTGAGGTGCAAGCCAAAACCAGTGGTCTGTGGCTGGCCAAGTTTGCAGATGACTGTAAGCTGAATGCTGTCTTAAATTCCCTTAGTGATGTGAACATCCTCCAAGAGGGCCTTATCCAAACTAATTACTGGTGCCAGAAGCATGGCCAAGAAATGCATCATTATCCCCTTTGGGGAAAATGGCATCCTCACTAATTATCACAGTAATAACAACATACTAACCACCCAATCAGTTGTGAAGGACTTGGACAGCCAAGTTGATAGCAACCTGAATTTTTACCACCACATTGCCTCCATTGTATGGAAGGCTTTCTACATGGCCCACCTCATAAATAAAGGTATTTCATCCTGGAATAAGGAGGTCATAACATCCCTGTACTCCTCCCTTATCAGACCCATTATCGAGTACAATCCCCCCTTTGGCATGTACCTTGCCAAGCACATGCATCAGCTGAAGAGACCACAGAGGTTCCTAACTGGGAAAATCCAGGGTCTCAAACACCTATTCTATAAAGATAGGCTAAAATCTCTGTCTCTCTACTCAGTCTCATATAGACTGCTCAGAGGTGACCTGTGTCTGGCATACAAGGCCAGCTCAGACCTAGCCTTGAAGCTGTTGCTGCATATCCGTAAGTCAAACTCCACTCACGCAACCCACATGCAAGGTCTCAACCTGGTCTATGACATTAATAGAACTTGTTGGCAGGATAGATTTGTGCCCCAAAGACTCCCCTATCTGTGGAATAGGCTCCCTCTCCATGTCAAGTAGAGTACCTCTCTAGACCTCTTTAAGAGGAACCGACTAGATGGAAAACAGAAAATACACCCCTGGGATCCCACCTGTGTCCCTGCTGGACCCAGGAAACAGGTGCTGGCTTTGAGGAAACATGGGCAAAATTCTTGGTTAGGCTTATAAGGGCCTCCAGGCCAATAGCCTAGTATCATCCTATGAACCTATGAACCAATACCGCAGCTTAACTGTAAGGTGCTCGGCACAACTACCCAATAGGAATCAGTAAATGGGAGTATCTGTAACATGTGACTGATGCCCTCCAATAATTTGCTACCATCTAATATATGATATTGATACATTTACTGCTCGTACTGTTGCTACTTGGGACTTCAGTTAGCATATTTCAAGGCATTTTTGTTCCAGTGTGAAAGGAAAGGAAGCTTCAGCATGTCCAGGCACTGAACTGGACTGAGAAGTAGAGCACCCAAATACTTACTGTCTGTGCTGGTCATGAGCAGACGCACCCCAGGAACTTCACAAAGATCAATATCTGAAATTGGACTGCAAGGGAGCACTGCAGATGGACTAGGATTTACTGGACTGGCATGCAGGTCTGCCACCATTATGATGCCCTATATTGGAGAGACACTGAGGATCTTTGTCAGAGGGTCACAGAGGTCCCATGGCCATCAGCAGATGCCTACAGTAGGTTACATAAGCCACAACTTAATGCCTGCATTATGATATATGTATTTGGTAAGCATATTTGTTTTTGAGACAGTTCCAAGTGTATTTTATGGGTATCTGTAGACATAATAGGAATGCAAATGTAGGAACTTAGATTCCATTTAGTGTATCAATGCATTCTGAGGTTATCTGCAATGATACTGGGCCAGTGTACGTATTTTGAAGGAACTTTGATTATGACTGTACATTCATATGGATTTCATAAATATAACTGTTACTGATATTGCATATATTCTGCATTTATAACTAATAATGAACTATGTCCCTTAGTTCAAATATTTGAGCAATATCACAAAGTGACTACTGTTCTCCTACGTGTGGGTTCAAATCTCATTGTAGCCTATTTCTGAAATTAGTGGTGGATAAGTAGGTACTATTGCATATCACATAATGAAGACTTATGTTTGGCAACTTACGCAGGACAGCTTTCTACACATCTAGCATAGCCATGGTTTATTGATGCCTACAGCACCTAGGCCTTGGATGATTATGCATTTCTCCATTACCCATAAAGCTTCTAGAAGCATCACACAGTATACTTCTGTATGTGGGAATGCTGAGTAATACATACATTAGTAAGCGTGACATTATAGAAAATGCAATTGCAATATCTATGTTTGTTGTAATTACTTAACACCAATGCAGGTCAGCATGGTTGACATATGTTGGTGTTTGTAAAACAAAATGCAAGTACAAGAAGTGTGTATCTGTAATCATTATTCTGTTTTATGGCTGTAGGTTTAACACTACATGTAGAGACATGTACTGAATTACACAGTTGTGCACTAACGCCATTATTAGCTGCTCATTTTGAAAAGGGCCTTTTGATGTTTATTTCTGCAAACTATGACAGTTAAACTCAGTTTGCCAACACACAGTTTTACAACACTGAAAGACGTGCTGTCAAAATGTTAAGCAATAGGGCACTGTTAGTTTTTCATGGTTATGTGTGGGTTCAAATCTCAATGTGGATTAATTGAATGATATATTGCAAGTTCCTATTTAACAGATATGGGAGATCTATACTCATTTGGTTAGTTATGCAGTACAACTTTTACACATCTAGTATTTACATGGTGCAATGGCGCTATAGCGCTAAGTCTGCGGATGATTACTAATAACTTTATTATCCACAAGACTTCCAGAAACATCATGTCAATGCTGCGTAATACATACATGTTACCTGTACATTTTCAATTACACAATAGTATGTTATAATCTATTATTGTTTAAAATTGATTGCACTCCTACTTAATTACATTTTAATGTATTAAATACTACAGATGAACAGTAATTCTTATAATGGGTAGCTATGTGTTTCAAGTGCAGGCATGTGTTTTATTGCAAAGTATTACACTTTGAATTCGGAAGTGTTATAGCGGTTTGTTATTGCAGTGAACAACGTGCTGACATGCACTCATGATTGCACACTTTTGTTGTTGAAATTCACAGCACATGGCAGCACTTGTACTTTTGTTTTACTTATCCTGTAATTTAGAAACATACAGTGTTTTTTTAACTTTCTGTTGCTAGCATTTCCTCACTGATGTGGGCCTGTGTTGCCCATCTCCCTACCCTTTTTAACTTTGGCCTATCACTTGAATATATACATGGCAGATGTTATGTGTATGTTTACGTTCCTCTACGTGAATTGTACTGTAGGTGTCCCGGTACCGCATTCATCTTGGGCCACCATGTTGGGTATCACAAACGTGAATGGCAGACGTATGCAAGATGGGGGCAGTTGGTTTGATTCCATCATTGTCCGTGTTATACTTGTGTGCTGAGTATTACCCAGTAATTGGCTTGTTTCCTTCCTTAGCACAGGCTGGCATTCCTTAACTGTCATGACTCATATATTTCTCACCATTTACATACTATTCCATGTCATGCGTGTGTGCATGTGTGCTGACATTTCTTTCTGATTGGATCATGTTATTCCATTGCATGTCACATTTATACATGGACATATTTGTAGTAGTAGTATATTTTTTCCAATTTTTATTTTATTTTATTTTATTTATTTTACATATGTTGACCAGGAAAATCTGACTGGATGCATGTCCATTTTCAGCAGAGGCCCAGGTAGAAAAGCTCCATTGTTAAATTAAAGCAACATTATAAGGTATACAGAAGCTTTCAAATTACATAGAAAGTAGCAGACTTAACATTGAAAAGTAACATATTATTCAAGCTTAGTTCAGGTTAACATAGCTAGTACTAAACATAGATCAGTGTCAAGGCAATAGAAGCTTCAGGTTTAACATAATTACATAGACTGACACAAACGTTCACTTTTAGGTTTAGGTATTACATAATGGTGAACATTGAGTAGAAGATAATAGTGAACAAGTTGGCCAAGAAGGTAAGTAGAGGGTATAGTAACAGGGGAGAGACAGAGGAGGTTGATTGGATAGCATGTTTGGTAAGAGAAGCAGGAAAGTGAAGTAGCTAAGTGTGCAGTAAGAGTAGAGGTATAGAGTGAGGGCAGTAGTTAGTGGGTAGATAGCATAGTGATCTGGTAGCATAGTGATCTGATAGCATGGTGATCTGATAGCATAGTGATCTGGTAGCGTAGTGATCTGGTAACATAGTGATCTGGTAGCATAGTGATCTGATAGCATAGTGATCTGGCAGCATAGTGATCTGGTAGCATAGTGATCTGATAGCATAGTGACCTGCAGTGATATATGAGTGTTGAATTAAGGGAGGTGTTAGTTAGAACTGGAAGGAAGCTAGAAAGGCTGCATGAACTGACAGCATTTATTTTATTGTTATAGATACAACATATGTTTGAATGGTTTTCCTGAAAAAAAAATAATATTTTTTACTAATTATTTCAAAATATTGAAAGAATCAATAAAGGCAGAACCTGTAATAATTTGCCATAATATTTTATATGTCTTTTCTTCTTTTAAAATAAAATATATGCATTAAATTATTGCAAGGATGCAGCTTTGCTGTAAAATGCACTGCTGACTGAAAACTGTATAATTATCCTAAACAAACCAAATAAAATGTGTACAGTGAAAAAGTGTTTTCACTGAAGCTTTTTGTTTAGGTTCTCGTTTATAGGAGACATCCAAAGCCGCCACTTTATAGAGTTTCAAGCTTTGAAAAGAAAGGAAGATGGCTGTTTCATTAAGTCTTACTTCATTTAATGCTGAAGTATTTCTGTTTCTGAAGTGTTGTCTGCTGGATTCACTGGTTGGACCAAAGACTGGCAAACAGGGAATTGCATGTGTAAACTTACATTTTATAGGCTATAATTAAATAGCAATACTGCAATAAAATTAAAAAAACCTTCCTTGATGTTATATTGCTCTGCTAGCTGGATAAAAGTACAAAGAAAACTATCCCCCTTCTCACATGAATAAAAATGTACATTTTGGTGAAAGTAAACAAAAGAATGAAAATCATCTGCTATTTTATAAAGCCTTTTTGTGGTTTCTGTATGTTCACAAAGACCTAATAATAACTTGTCACCATGAATGTAAATAAAAATAACACAGACCTGTCAGTAATGGAAAAAGCACATTCCAAGATTTTCACTGTTTAAACAGCAAAAGAAACACAGTTTTAATCAGTATAGTTGCATTTTCTAATAAACAAAAAGAACACAAAGACTTGTAAGCCTTAGACAAAACAAAGGCGGACTATAATAATAATAATAATACAGAAAATAAGGTAATAGAGAGATGTGTGTGTGTGTGTGTGTGTGTGTGTGTGTGTGTGTGTGTGTGTGTGTGTGTGTGTGTGTGTAATATTTATATATATATATATATATATATATATAGAGAGAGAGAGAGAGAGAAAGATTAGATATAACTATAGATATATAGATAGATATATATAGATATAGATATAGATATAGATATAGATGTAGATGTAGATATGTGGAGGTTAGGTATAACATGTGCATAATACCTGATACTGTAAGCAACGGGTTTGTGAAGACTGTCAGATCATAGTGATGTTTCTGATAAGCACTTTATGATGTAAATAGATACATTTTTTCTTGAATTTGTCTCTGGCTCTTCACATTCGAGAATATTGACATCTGTGCAGTTACTGATACATGGTTTAAGGTGGTAGAGAGTACCCTGATAGTGCAAGATTTCAGTACCTTCCACACTTTTAGACAAGCAGCTGCACAGACAAGGGCTAAAGGTGGAGGTGTCTCGATATACATCAATAACAAGCATGCCTCTAGGGTGGTCAAACAGGATGACGTGCTGGAGTTCTTCCATGTGCAAATTACCATAGACAAAATCCTGTACCATATCCTGGCTAGCTATTGGTCACCCTCCATGTTCAAAGAAGCTCAGAATTCATAATTTGACCTACTGGAGACACTTACCATCCAACCTAACACCACGCTCATGGGAGACTTTTATTACCCCTCAAAGGATTGGGAATCTTACACAGCCTCAAATCTATAGTTACAGAGATTCCTGGACTTCGTAAATACAAACAACCATGACCAAGTAGTGAATACACCCACTAGAGTCTCCAACATACTGGACCTCATGCTCACAAATATAGGAGAAAGCTGCCCCCCCCCCATGTCCTGGCCTCCTTGGTAAGGTCTGACCATAAAGCTATCTAGTTACATATCAAAATCAACTCCTTAATCCCATTAAAATCAGTAACAGTTAGAAACTATTTCAGTGTAAATTACCTGTAATTAAGTTATGGTTTGTCAAAATTAAATGCCCCCCAAACCCCAAGAACACATCAGCCTATGCTAATTTGCTGTCAAAAACTCTGTACAACCATGACAATGGCTGCATAGAGGCTGCTGTACCTACCAGAAGTAATCCCTGAACTAGCCACAGAAACAAACCACCCTGGTGGTATCCCAAATTAAACAAGATATACAACAAATCAGAAAAAATTATGGGAAAAATAAGGAAAAGTAATTCCCATAAAGATAAAAACTCTTGTAATTCCCATAAAGATAAAAACTCTTTCATCAAAGTAAACAGAGAAATAAGAGGGCTAATTAGGTCAAGCAAAGCCAACTTTGACATTAAGATATCCACCCAGGTGAAAGATAGACATAAGGCTTTCTACAACTATGTCAGAAACCTCAAGGGCAGCACACAGCAATGTGCAGAATTAGTGGTTAATTGTGCCACATTCACTGAGCCTGGTGATTGCAAACCTGTTAGCAGACAAATTCAGTTCTAGCTTGCCCCTATCTCTGTCACAACCATCCCCCAATAATACCCTCAAACATAACCCCTCCAACTGTAACTAGGGAGAATGTAGTGGCTGCACTCACTAATGCCAGGAACACAGAATAGTCTAAAATATGACTTATCAGGACCACTGGAGTCATTATTTAACTATATTATTAAACAGGCTTTGTTCCATGTGAATGGAGAATTGTGATGGTCATCACCCCTTCATAACGGAGTACCTCAACAGATCCTGTAGACTATAGACCCATTAGTCTGACTAGTCTTATTTGCAAAACCATGAAAAGAATTATCGCTGAAATTATCAACAAGGACACAGGGGTCCTCCAGACACTGAATCCATCCCAGTTTGGCTTTGCCAAAGGAAGGTCATGCTTAGTGAATCTGGTGGACTTGTTTGAAAAGTTCACAAAGGCAATGAATGAGGTGAACACTGTGAGTATTGCCTACGTAGATCTGACTAAAACATTTGATACAATACCCCACTCAGGCATTGTCAACAAACTTACAAAATGAGGTATCCCTTTATAGCACACTGAATATCTAGCTGACTCACTGATAGGATCCAAGAGGTTAGTATCAGTGAAGCCACCTCCACAAAGAGGTTGGTTACCAGTGGAGTCCCCAAGGACTGTGTGCTAGGCCTACTCCTCTTTGGCATCTAATTGTCAGATGTAAGCGCCAACGTGAAAGACCTCTGACTAAGTTTGCAGGTGACTGTTTATAGCTCTTTCGAACCATACCACACGTATTATTGTTATCAAAACTTAAAAGAATAGTTTTAATTGAGGGCTCCATTAAATGGATTCAGAATTACATTACGGTTAGAACATTTTTGGAAATACCACCTTGCTGTCAGACATCAGCTCCTTTAAAACAAGAACCCCTCAAGTTTCCATGTTGGGACTATTTTGTTTTCACTATGTGTAAATTAACTAGCCTTGGATTTACCCCTTCTTCATAAAACTATGTATGCCAATGATCTGCTATTTTTTACTTCAGGTAGGAGAGCATAGTCTGCAAAAAATGTTTGCAAAGAGATTTTAACAAACCCAGATTTGTATATATAAAAAAACTCACTTAAGTTCACCAAAAGTGCACCCATGGTCTCTGGAAACCCTCAATGAGTATAAAAACAGCATGTTATTCATTTTTCATGCTATTCTAGGTATCCATATCTTCCAGGTCCTGATATGTAAAAACCTGGATCTGTGACTAAAGAGCGCCCTTTCTTCAAATAGTAGGGAAATTCTATGTGCATAAAATAGTTATGCAAACAAACCTACTCCCCTATGAATCACAAAGGACAGTAAGCACCAACCTTATACTTACAGATGGGATATGTCCCCACAGTTGTTGCTCTGAATTCCTTACAGAATGCGAGTTTTCTGCACATAGACATTAACAAAATACATCGACTGAATTCACTTTCACATCACCATACAGACCACCGTCTCTTCTTAGGAAAAGCTCACTAATCCCAGACGGACCTCCCATTTTAATTTCTACTCTTAGCTTTAAACTACTATACCAAGAATATTGACCCCACCACCACCACTAGCTTACCAGCTTAAAAGTGCAGTAGAGAGTCAATTATCTGAACTAATTGGGACCTAGAGCAGTTCGGATAATCAAACATACATTGAACTGGATAAAAAACTTCTAAAATCTTGTTTTTTCTGCATGCAGGGAATATACTTTTCATGCATTCAGTGATTCCAGTGGACAATAAAGAATATTTTTCACACACAGGCTGTCTACATGCTCACAAAACATGCATAAGTGAATATGTAAATATTCAGACATTTTGATTTTTTCCTACCCAAAAACTTTGGAAGATTGTGTGCGGATAATTGGCATTTTGGATAATCGACAATCGGATAATTGACTCTCTACTGTTCTGTAGATCTTTCATTTTGTGGCCCTAAGACCAAGGTGTACTTACATTAAGGAGGACCCTGTTTATACTATTAATGGGAAAAGGCATTTTTACAAAATCTCCCCCAGTAACTTGGAATCAATTTCCCCAGGAAGATAGGAATGCAAAAAATGATCTTCAAAGTAAACTGGTGAAGCCTATCTATGAATGTCTCTGTTTTAAGAAAAATGAGTGCCTCTTGCAATTTTGTCAGGTTTATGTTAAAATAACATAATATGCATTATGTAATATTTACCTCAATAGCCATTGGTTTATTACTGCAGAAAAACCTAAATAAATAAAAAAGGGAAAAACCTTGAAGAAAATGTTGCTTTCTTTTTATATTCCTATCCACTTAATGTAGTATTATAGCCTTAATATAGATGGGTTAATTATTCATATTACAGCATGATTTATTACCATTTAAACTATCAAACCTACTGTACAACCTTCTGTCCTATAACTCCTAGTATTGTTGGTTTAACCCCATGTGTTCCAATTCAGTATTTCAACTCTCTAATCTTATAACAAGGTTTGTATTGTTTTTTGCACCACCAGTTGCAAAACCTTTGGCTAGGAATGTGGCTAAAACAGGGTCCATGGACTACTTTACCTACCTGATTAACATAAAATGTAACAGAGTGTTTCTAAATAGTTAATGGTCTACCTCCATCTCAGTGTGTGATGACTGACTGAGTCCCACTTCAACGAAACAGAGTCAATGAGTATACACTAACTCCACAATATCACAATAACACAATGACTCAAATGCAGGATTTCTCACAAAGCAAAAGAAAGCCAACACAGATAAGAACTCTATACAATAGCCCAGCCCTGTAACACAGCAGGATAAAGTCCTGACTATAGCCGCTAGGAGCTGGAGAGGAGTGGGACCAGAGGGATGAAGAGTAATAGCATTGGGTTGGTGAGTACATCAACACCGGAAGCACCCTTGTCAAAAGCAAAGGGAAGCCATCAGCACCAAATGATGCACTATCCAAAAATACTATCCTACCACGTTAGTGACAATAGTCCTATGCAATGGAGGGCATATGACAGGAACATGCATAGGAGGGCATAGTAATGATAGCACTGTGATGACCATCTATCATGACATCATGATGACCCCATTTATTTGCATTTGGAATGGCGGGGGGTGAAGTTTGGGGGTGTTCTCTAGTAGTGGTCTATTAGGCTGTCATATAAGGTGCTCTGTGTGCCTTGCCATTGCTCTTGTCTGGGGACTTCATGCAACTGGGACAATGCTGCTCCCACCTTTGTAATGTAAAAATATGTTCTGGCAAAGGCAGAATATAGATTTTTTTCTAGGAGGGTGGGAATGAAGTTGAGGGAATGAATGACAGAAGGGCCAATAAGATAGAACTGATGCTTCTCAGGCACACTAAAAGAAAAAAGTATATAGAAAACATTCCATATAACAAGTAATTAACAAAGAAGTTTTGTAGGGGGAAGTCCCCACCCCCACACTTCCATCTCCCACTACTTATATATACTAAGTCTAATGTTACACAGCCAGAGGGAAAGGAAACTCTTGGCAGCAACAAGAAAAGGTTCCCTCTATTCCAAAGGCAAGCACAGTTTTTGGGAAACAGGCAGCTATGGTCTTAACTCACTCACACCTGCACTCAGGTTGCTGTGACAGCTATGGTCTTAACTCACTCATACCTGCACTCAGATTGTTGTGACAGCTACAGTCTTAACTAACTCACACCTGCACTCAGGTTGCTGTGGCAGCTATGGTCTTAACTCACTCACACCTGCACTCAGGTTGCTGTGGCAGCTATGGTTTTAACTCACTCACACCTGCACTCAGGTTGCTGTGACAGCTATGGTCTTAACTCACTCACACCTGCACTCAGGTTGCTGTGGCAGCTATGGTCTTAACTCACTCACACCTGCACTCAGGTTATTGCAACAGCTATGGTCTTAACTCACTCACACCTGCTCTCAGGTTGCTGTGACAGCTATGGTCTTAACTCACTCACACCTGCACTCAGGTTGCTGTGGCAGCTATGGTCTTAACTCACTCACACCTGGTCCTGCACTCAGGTTGCTGTGGCAGCTATGGTCTCAGCTCACTCACACCTGCACTCAGGTTGATGTGGCATCTATGGTCTTAATTCATTCATACCCACTAGCACTCAGTTAATGAGGTGTCATATTTGTGTGAGCTGGAAATACGGTCAGGAATTGCCTGAAGCTGTTTGTTACTGCTAAATTTAAAAGTGATAAAAATCTTTTAATATAAACAAATACTGCTATTTTGCCTTAATTGCTCATCCTAAATAATTTTCGCATATTTAAACTACTTAATGACACAGAGTAACACAAATGTGGTAACAGTGAAGTTACCTTGTTAACAATAACACTGTGATCGTTCTTCCTTAGAAATGCTGAGGAAACGAAGGCAATACAACAGGTGCTGTAGGCATAGGGTCTAACAGTGCAATCTGCACGGAAGGTTTTAGTGAGTCAAAAAGGGAGCTGATCCCTTTAAAAGATTTAACAAGCCTTCTGAAAGCTGACTGGAGCATAGACGTCTCAGACAATAATGAAGAAGGAGAGGTCTCACAACTGTAAAACAGATGGCTGGCTTTACTCGGAAAGTGGGTGCTTTGCAAATGTTTGAGGAAAGGTGAACATTGGACTTTTAGACTGTTGCTGCTATCTTTGTAAAGAGCTTTCAGCACTGGAATTTGGGGTTACCCATCACCAACAGTTAAAAAAAAAATAGATGTGTGAAAACCAGATATAGTAGACCCTGAAAAGAAGACAAAAGTAACATTGATCACTGAAGTTGCAACACCCAATGATTACAGTGTCTTGTGTTCAGACAGACACAAAGTCATAAAATACTAGGATTTGCATGCAGAAATGAGGGCAATGTGGAGGTAGTATACCCAGACAGTTCCAGTATTAGTAGGAGCAATGGGTCTCATAAAAACAATTTACAGTCTTATTTGGATGTTACCGATATGTGTAACTTTGTATGAACTGCAGAAGGAGTCAGTTCTGGGCACATTGTGGGTGCTGTGAAGAGCACGTCTGATAACATCAGAGACTGAAACAAGACTAATTTCACGAACTGTAATCATGCTTTGACGTAGGAATGGGGTCCGTTCCCATCATGGTGTTTGAAACCCAAAAGACTTACAGAAATTAAACTGTCAGAATTTTCAGCATCATTTCACTCTGAAGTATCAGGAGAGCCTGAAGACTTGCTCAATGGACTGGAAAATGTACTCTGTACTCTGTTGAAGCTTGGGAGCTTCATAAGTATGCAAGACCAATAATAGATTGTGCAGGGTGCTGAGACTGCATGCTACTACATTAAGTAAACGTTTGTGCTATTTTACTTTGCAGTCTGTTTTGATGAAAAAATGCAGTTTGAGTGTATCCTCTTTGTTGTCCTGAAATGAAGTAACTAAGTCTTTAACTGAAATGTTGCAATGAAGTATTTTTTTTAATCTCACCCTAGGACCTTGTCTACTAGCTCCCCTACCTGTGAACTATCAGTTCATTTGTTCCCCCAAGGATGAGACTGAGGCATGACTGAACTGGGAGATAGTCTTCTGGTTCATTCTTTCCTGTTTGACATTAGCTCATCAGCTACTGTGGCACCGGGAAGCAGACCACTGTCTTGGTCCAATGAGAGCCCCCATTCCATCCCCTCTAGTCCCTCCCTGAAGCAGTCATGTAACTCACAATGGCTGCTAGGGAAGGAATGATATGCATATTATCCCTGACCCAATGGTCCATGTTCTGCTTAACAGCACAAATGTGCCTTAACCTCATCCATGGGTGATCACCAGTATTCCAGTAGGTGTCACCAATATGGCAAGCAATGCCATCTCTCATCCCCCAAGATAGGGTAACTGGTATTGGCCACTCAAGCCTACCTTCCTCCACCTATTCTTGCCAGCCCTCATGCCCCCATGCCACTAACTGAACACAGGTTATCTAGGAGAAGTGAAGTCATTTGAATTGTACTATTCCTGTCCAAAAAGAACCCATCTTATGTGAGTCTGAGGAAATCTGCACTGCACTGTTTAAAGTCCATGGACTTGCGCCTTGACTGTATTTTCTAAACTGGAGAAAATTACAGATTAGTAACAGTAAATTTGTCATATATGGTGAAAATGCTGGAGAACTGCAAAAAAAGTTTTATCTGATATAGTCAGCTTTAATGAACTGCTGCTCAAGCTACCACCACCTAGTGTATTAGAAAGACTTGCTCCTAAATTAAATGTATACACTAACATGGAGAAGAGCACGCAGTTGAGTATCAGAAATATGCAAGCCCTGCTCAACCATCTTGCAGATGCCCAAAAGACAGAGTTTTCACAAGGAATATGGAAGAACAGTTGAGAGGAATTGAGAACCTGCAGGAGGAATTCTGTGCTGTGCTGATGGCTATGATCCCATCATATTTAACTTTCAAGTCCACAGGAGACGGGATTATTGCAAGCCACTTTCTAGAAAATTACCTGATCTGAAGATATCAAGGCCTATGTGTTAGCCTTGGTGGCTGCTGAAAAGGAAGGGAAGAATGGCTGACTAGTGAAAGGTTTGGGCTAGCTGCCCTATTTATGAGTACAGGGTCCCAAAAAGCATTCTTTGATTTGGAAGTAGTACAGGTCAATAATTACAAAAAAGATAAAAGAAGAAATACTTGTCCATTCATTGGTCACACCTGCGGTGTAAGCCCAAGGTATGACACTTTGACTTATACTCCTGACAGACTGTCCTGCTCTGAAATGTCTGACCTAGTAAACTGAAAGAAAACATGAAGAAGAAAATATGAAACCCACAACTATGGAGGTGATGGTGAGATGGTGGTAATGGGATATTGCTTGAGGAGTCTTTCCATGGAAGCCCTACATATATTGATCAAATGGTGGACTTAACTGACAAGTAAATTATAGGAAATTTGCTGTCTTAACATGCCTGGGACCATTCAGCCCAAAGAAACTCCCACAAAAGTGGCAGAACTAGCAAGAAGATAATAAAAAAAACTGAGGATTAAGAAGAATAAAGATAGGGGAGAGGAATTTACTAAAGCCTACATCGACTTTTTTCCATGTAGGCATTGTGGCACACTACTTACATGAATGTAAGCAGGTTTGCGATCCAGTAAACAGAGCTGGGCGGCGTGCATGGATGCGCCAACACAGACGTATACATGGCATGCAAATCACCTCATAAGAAGGTGAACTGCATGCAGATGAGGAAGGCAGAGCAATTCAGCAAGCAGATAGGCAGTCCTGCAGACCCCATGTTGGTGCCCGGAGTGTACATGGAAAAATTCCATGTATGGATTTTAAATGACAACAGGGGCTGTAAAAGTGTAGTTAGATGGACAGAAATAGTATAGCAGACACAGATATGTGCAAACCTATCCACCGTATGTGCAAAACCATATGGGAAATAATTTAAAATAATTTTTTTTAATGATCTGGGTATGTTTGCATGGTGTGCAGCAGTGTGCAAACATGCTTTTATGAAAAAAATAATTAAAAAGAGTGTACAAATGTAATGTATTAGTATGTGACAGTAATGTAGTATAGGACCCTGCATGGAGTATCTACAGTGGTGGAATGGTGCTGTTGTTAACGAGGCAGGGCCTGGAACCGTGTAGTTTCCAGGTTGTGTGCACAGATCCCTGTGCAAATGAGTTGGGGTTACTGAATAGCACAAATGGGTATCCATGTCCGCAGATCTCATCCATGTAGGCACAGAACCATGCTGGTGTCCAGAGAAGAGGTAGCTGACATCTACGGGGTGGGGGATGTCTGGGGACTTGTAAGCTCATTGGAGCTCAGCAGCATCTCTTTGAGTGGAGTGGCACTCTGATGAGCAGGGGGTGTGTACAGTGACTGCTGAGCTTTGTTTACCTTCAAGGCGCTTGTTTCTGCGTGTTTCCATGTGTTTGGTGGCACACCAGTGTGCTGAGCGTTACCTTTCATTGGGGTGTGTATAGTGTCTGCTAAGCTTTGTTTACCTTCAAGGCGCTTGTTTCTGCATGTTTCCATGTGTTTGGTAGCACACCACTGTGCTGAGCGTGACCTTTCATTGGGGTGTGTACAGTGTCTGCTAGGCTTTGTTTACCTTCGAGGCGCTTGTTTCTGCATGCTTCCATGTGTTTGGTGGCACACCACTGTGCTGAGCGTGACCTTTCATTGGGATGTGTATAGTGTCTGCTAAGCTTTGTTTACCTTTGAGGCACTTGTTTATGCATGTTTCCATGTGTTTGGTAGCACACCACTGTGCTGAGCATGACCTTTCAATGGGGTGTGTACAGTGTCTGCTAAGCTTTGTTTACCTTCGAGGCACTTGTTTCTGTGTGTTTCCATATGTTTGGTGGCACACCACTGTGCTGAGTGTGACCTTTTGTTGGGGTGTGTACAGTGTCTGCTAAGCTTTGTTTACCTTCGAGGTGCTTGTTTCTGTGTTTTTCCATGTGTTTGGTGGCACACCACTGTGCTGAGTGTGACCTTTCATTGGGGTGTGTACAGTGTTTGATTAGCTTTGTTTACCTTCGAGGGGCATGTTTCTGCATCTTTCCATGTGTTTGGTGGCACACCACTGTCCTGAGCATGACCTTTTATTGGGGTGTGTACAGTGACTGCTAAGCTTTGCGTACCTTCGAGGGGGCATGTTTCTGGGTGTTTCCACATGTTTGACGGCACACCACTGTGCTAAGCGTGACCTTTCATTGGGGTGTGTACAGTGACTGCTGAGCATTGTTTACCTTCACGGCACGTATTTGCACAGCGAGCTGTAGTGCTGAGCAAGGAAGGCTGTCAAAAATATATTGCCTGAGAAAGCCAATGATATATTAATTACTGATGATCCCTGTTTCACTTAAACTAGGGCCAATCACACAGGCTGCACCTATAGCAGAGCACTATAAAGGTTGCATTCACCCTACAATCTGATTTCACCCACAAACTCTGCACCAGTGGAGTACAGATTTGGGATTTTTAACTGAAGGAATGCTAGTAGCTGCTGCAGGTCTGCTACATCTGTATGTGCTAGATGCTGAAGTCAATGCTGCTGCTGTGGCTGCTGACAATAGGCCTAGACTGAGAAGGAGAAGAGTGTTCAGGCCCAGAGTAACCTTCCAAGAGCTACAGGAGCTGGAGATAGTAGAGAGCTACAGGGTGCGCAGGGACATACTACAAGAACTCACTGAGCTCTGCTGCCCTGAACACAGACTCAAGGCCAACAGAGGGGAACCCATCCCAATGGAAACAAAGGTATGTGTATATCTTAGGGTACTAGCTATACGTACTTTCCAAAGACCAACTGGGGTCATGATGTGGGTCTCACAGGCATCAGTGTCATGGGTACAACACCAGTTTGTGGACACCATGCTACCACATGCCAGTGAGTACATTTATTTTCCCCATATCCCTGAGGAGAAGGCCAGCAGTATGCAAAACTTCTACTGTGCAGCATACTACCCTGAGGTACTAAGTGCCATAGATTACACTTATGTACACATCAAGGCACCACCTGGTGAGGAGGGTAGAATCTACATCAACCACAAGGGGTATCACTCCATCAACTGCCAGGTCGTGCATAATGCCCAGGGCATTATCATGAATGTGTATGCCAGCAGCCCTGGCAGTTATCAAATCTCCCATATCCAGCATGCATCACAGCTGTACCAGATGTTTGCTAGGTGGGACATCCCACATGGACATTTACTGGGGAATACTGGCTACACACTGGAACCGTGGATGATGACACCAATCAGAAATGCACACACACCCACCTAAGAATGTCATAATGAGGCACACATACAAACTAAGAACATCAGAGAGCATGTGTTTAGGCTGCAGAAGTCACGGTTCCTATGCCTTGATATATGTGGTGGAGACCCCCAGTACTCTCCAGCCACATGTGCACAGATCTTCACAGTATGTGCCATGCAACACAATATGATCCTGCAGAAACATCTGCAGCAGGATCAGCAAAGGGAAGGGATACACAGCCCCCCACCAGTGCCTAGGTCCCCACAACCACAGCCACAGGGGGGGTTAGAAGAGGAACCTCCTGAGGATGTCCCTCTAGGCAGATGTAGGCATGCCCAGTATGCCCTGGCCTTGGCCAAGAGACAATGCATAGCACATGCACTGACAATCTAGAGCCCTAGGGACTAGCACTTTACTCCAACTCACATACTTATAGTGAAAATGATGCCAGCCAGCCCACGCAACCTGTACCTAACCATGTATTGGCTGTGTACTGCATGCATCAGACAGAGTCAGCCCAGAACTACAGGTCTGTCAACTGCTGCATTCACAAGGTAAGTCATTCACCTATACACCACTTGTAAGGGGTACTAGAACATGGTAGCATATGTATGGACCTGCTGCATGTAAGCAAGGGAATATAGTGGGCTACTGGGCTACTGGGCTACTTGGAGAGATTTAACAACCACTTGGGACAATAGGTACTTTGTCTAATAGTATGTGCTCCATAATATTCACTAGGCCACATGGCTGGAAAATCCACTACATTATTCAAGGGAGATGGCAAACAGTGGGGTCACAGGGCAGTCACACAACTGTTTATGCCAGTAGAGAATAGCCTGGTCATCCCCCACACATCAGTGTTCCCATACAACTGCTGTAACAGTAAGTCTGCAATGATATATCAGAAGACCAGCCACATTCAGGGCTGTGACATAGAACCTGGCCACACATTGTATGTCTCACATAATGCAGGGGTTACAATGCATGTCTGTGTGCTGTTAATTTTGTGAGGAATAACACCTCTCTGTCTGGCAGTTGGTGTGATTCACTGGGATAGAGACGTTAGCATGGGTGATGGTGTTGATGGTTTGAATCTGGCAACATCCACATCTTTTGGATGTGAGGTACTCGTATGGTGGTATTCCCACAGACTGTCATACCCCTCAAGCTGTTACTGCAAGAAAGCTGGACAAAGCCAGAGAGAATGGGGGGACAAAGGGTCAAAACTACAGACCGAAATTACACATGTTCCAATTAACCTAGAAGGGGACTACTATAAAAGCAGGTTGCAACAGAACAGAATAGCTGCAGGATATAAAGGCCATCACTTAAATGTGTCAATAGTTACTACAATTCAGTGACTGCATTATACAATATTGTACTGGAACACCACAATGTAGGAGGAAGAAATCAAACATATGGGGCAGAATGCTGGACATTCTGCAAAAACATGTACAGTGAGAGGTATGCAGACTGTCACCCTGTGTGTGGTGTAACATCATGTACCCCAGTCACATATTAAGTACAGCACACAGCCGGGAAATGTCTTGGACAAGTTCAAGGAAGTGCTGTACTGTGGAAACAGGTGCAGCAGCCAATGTCTGCAGCACACAAAATCCAAGATCGGAGTACAGTTAGCTCTGGCCTGGAGTCACCTTGAAGTACTGACAGTCCCACTGGGCATGGTCTTACACTTATCTAACTTGAGCACAAGTCTGTTCCCTCTTCCTCACAAAAACCTGCTATGTGGAAATATATCTGTACATACAGACAGCTAAGTATACATATCTGTCTGTCCCTATCCCCCTCACACATGATTAGTGCATCTATCAGTATGTATCACATATACATATGATACCAATATAGATATATCTATATAAATTACAAAGATACATAGACTCTCCACATATATCTACATAACAGATTTATATAACATGCACACACAGCAACATTTAAAGAGGCATCCCTGTTATACACATTTACATATATATATATCTATCTATATCTATCTATATATATATATATATATATATATATATATATAGTCTGTGTGTGTGTGTGTGTGTGTGTGTGTGTGTGTGTGTGTGTGTGTGTGTGTGTGTGTGTGTGTGTGTGTGTCTGTGTGTGTGTGTCTGTGTGTGGATGTAAGAATGTCCACACATACCCTCGGAATGCTGAGGTTATCTGCACTTACACATCACAACAGTTGTCCAAAGGAATCAGGCCAAGGGTGAAACAGTACATAATCCACTCAGCCACAAACCCCTGTGCCTGTAGAATGTCATCTTATAGGCAGGCGCAGGTGAGCAGGTGTTGTGCTGTACAATGATTTCAATGCATGCCTTGGACAGGCCATATTGCCCCTGACTACATGTTTGCCTCTCTAACTGCAACCAGTCACATATGGCCATACTGGTAACTGTACACACATAGCAGGGCTATTAACAGGTATCCCACTCCTATGACACTAGATACAATAACAGTACCAAACAATATCACTCTGCAGGCCACACATGCTCTCTAACACAAGGCTACATTGTGTACTCCACAAGTACTGTGCCTGCAATCACATATAAACCAGACTTAACCTGTGGCCTGTGCAATAAGTACTGTGAGCATTAGCATGTAATAGTAGATAGGTAGGGGTTTTAATCTCACATCAGCCAACTGTGTGTGTGTGTGTGTGTGTGTGTGTGTGTGTGTGTGTGTGTGTGTGTGTGTGTGTGTGTGTGTGTGTGTGTGTAAACATATCCCTTTGCAGCACTACAGACATGCCTATATGGCCATCCCTGTGCAATGGTTATGTATTTTGTGGCTCATGTGACTAGCTGCTGGCCTCTAAATTGCCCTTCCCTACAAGGCCTGCTAATGTCATCCACCTTAAGAGTGCTGGTTGACAGTGTAATATCAGATAAACAGACATGCCCATCTGCCTTATCTCTGTGCAATGATTATGCATTTTAAGGCCCTGTGACTAGCTGCTGGCCTCAACATTGGCCTCCTTTACATGGTCTGCTGATATCATCCATTTTAAGAGTGCTATCTGACAGTGTAATATCAGATAAACAGCATGGTGCTTACGATAAATACTGCAAGCTGTAGTGTGCAACAGTAAATAGCTAGGGATCTATTCTCACATCATCCAATGTGTGTCTGTGTGTGTGTGTGTGTGTGTGTGTGTGTGTGTGTGTGTGTGTGTGTGTGTGTGTGTGTGTGTGTGTGTGTGTGTGTGTGTGTACATATATCCCCTTGAGGCACTACAGACATGCCCATCTGCCTTATCTCTGTGCAATGTTTATATATTTTAGGGCCCTGTGACTAGCTGCTGGCCTCAACATTGGCCTCCTGTACAAGGCCTGCTGATGTCATCCACCTTAATAGTTCCTGTCTGACAGCCTAATGTCAGATAAACTCCATGGTGCATGTGATAAGTACTATGAGCTGTAGTGTGGAATAGTAGGTAGGGGTTCTAATGTCACATCAGCCAACTCTGTGAGTGTGTGTAAACATATCCCCTAGCAGCACTACAGACATGCCCATAGGGGCTATCTCCTTGCAATGGTTATGCATTTTATGGCCCTGTGACTAGTTGCTGGCACTAAATTGTCCTCCTCTACATAATCATACTGATGTCCGCCACCTGTCTGACCTGGACACAGGATATTTGTAGATGTGTAAACTGCATCATCATACCTTCTAGATTTGTAAGTTCAGAAAACCTAGGTGACACATAGCAAGGGTAGCAGACCTTATCATAAAGTAAGAATGCGTGATTACACTGACTGCCCCCATTGTCCCTGATGGACTGTTCCACACATATGCTCCTATGGAGCTATGCAAGTGTACTGCCATACCTTGCTGATGTCACATTTCTGCTGTGCTGCCATGCCTCCCTGTCCCACTGTATTGCTACCATGTGTCCATAGTATATCCCCTCAGACTCCTGGAACAGAAATGTACACAGGTCTGTGACACGCCAGTCATTCTGTAACACTACCACCAGTCCAACATCATCCAACAAAGATACACAAAGTGTGATGTGTAGTTATGACACATGCCAGCATACAGTACTTGTTATGGCCCACAAAAAGTGGCATGGCAAAACAATACTGCACTACCCAAGTACATGTCTCGTAATATAGACACCCTGTGCATCAGACACATAGCATTCTCCTGCGTCGATGGCACAGATGGCAGGGATGTGCACAGTTAGCATCACATGCACAGGATGTGGTGTGAGGGTGCCAGAGATCTAGGCTGTGCCAAACAGTGGACAGCATGCGTGTGAGTCAGGAAGGGGTGTGGGTTATATGGGCCATGGAGAAGTGACTTGTGTGCCTGTAGCTGACCTGCATGTGACAGTGGTGTTTCAGTATGTGCATGTACACAGTCAAGCCCATTGCTAGCCCTACATGTGTGTATGTTGGACAGCTGTGGACCATAAATGGTAGAGTGGACAGTTCACCGTCTCCAGCCATGAACACGGAAACTGTCTCTGCCAAGAGTAGCACTGGCACCACCATGCCCAAGGTCAGGTGTGGTGCTAGTACCTGATGGTGAATGCTGTCTGCTGGGGCTCTGTCCCCATGAGACCCACAGGACCACATGCTCATGGCCTGCTATATCATGGTGTGGACAACACACTTCCCTCTGTAGTGTTGGAGATACTGCCACTATGGGAGCGTGACTGTGCATGGCCATATGGACACTCAGCAGATGGTTTTGCTGACCTACACCCACATGTCCGATGCCCAACTCCAACCAGATGTTCCAGCCCAGACAATGTGCAGTTCAAGACAGACACTATCTCAGCCCACCATCTGTCTACTGCATCAGTGAACTGATCCAGGGTTCCCCAATGAGGTAGAGGCAGTCATGGATGTCAAACTGTGCTACGTCCATAACCATAAGCATCCATCTGGTATTGCGTTCAGACACGCCTGTGCCTCCATGACAGCCCAACATATGCAACGAATGACCTGTGATGTGACACCTGCAACAGGTGGTGGATGGACAGCAGTCCTCCTATGAACACCCCTGCAAATCTGCCTGTGTGGGATCTCGCCAGCTCTCTGGCTATGGTCAGTGTCTACACTCACTGATGTCATAGTTGCCACACTGTCCTGTTCAATGTCACCACTCTCTGACTGTCCAATATCTGTGGCCTCTGGGGACTGGGTATGTGTGGGCATACTGACTGTGTGCAGTGACAATGGGGGCAGAAGAGGGGTGTCAACCTCTGGGATAGATTTAGCCCCCAACAACTGAATCTGTGCCTCACTATGGCCACCATCATCATCAGAGTTTGAGGAGACACTGACATCAGTTTGTAAGGGGGACAGGTTCCAACCCCCCTGTTCACCTGTGAGAAGCAAGACAAAATCAGTACAATACTACCTGCACTATTATGTATGATAATCCACACAGACTCATACAGAAGAGGTTCCAGAACTGTATTACCAGTCCCACATCTCCTCATCCCCACTACCATGCACAACAGACAACCTCACACCAACATACACAGACAAGTAAAGGCCTTTACAGCATGTACTTCAGCCACATACAGTTAAAGTTGCCAGTATAATCCGCCTGTAATGTATGCAATTTGATACTATACATGATAGAACTACACATAAAACCCAATATACTTATCTTGAGAATGATATGCCAGTACTAGTGTCACTGCCTCAGGTATGTACCATCTCCCTTTTGTGTTTAAAAAGGCATCTTGGAGTAATTGCCTCATGTATACCAGGCTGCATAGCTGCTCATAACTATAAGTGCAAACATGTCGATGGTCATTCAACTACATGCCTGTGATTAGGGGGTCTATGAACCATAGTTAACTGTTCCAGAATGGAACATACAAATATTCTACTACTGTTAAGCACAACATTTGTACATAGGGCAATATGGCAGCCCTTAATTTTCATAGGGTATATATGATCCACAGAAAACAGTATCACACTTACCAGGTACAGGATCATGGACTTGGGTTATACCCGATGGACCTATGAAAATGTGAGGGAGATGTATTGTCAGCACCACCAAATGTTGCAGCACTACAAGGTAATATGTGCATATATCCACATGTACACTAGCTACTGTAATAATGGCTATATTGCTGACATTCTGAGTATGTGTGCATAACTGAGCATAAACCCCAACCCCCCCAATGCAGATAGACCTGACACCCATGTACCAGTATATACAGCCTGTCACAATGACTGATACAGTATTACACTGGTGGACACAGTAAGCTTACCTGGACGCTCCTCTGCTGTGGATATTGCGGCACCCACCTCTATGATGTATGGTCTGATGGATGCTTGGGAGCTGTCAGGTGTTCCTAGGTTTGCCAGGAATTCCCCTGAGGCTGAGAGTGGTTGTTCCATTGCAGTCCCTCCACCTGTGGTGGCATGATCCCTGGCAAAAGCAGCTGCCCTTTGTCATGCAGCATTCACCATGTCTGTAGCCCAGTGTCGGATCTGCTCATAGGTCCTGTCCTGTTGGCCAGTCTGATTGACATCCCACACAAGGTTTTCCCACAATGCTGCCTGCTGTTCCCGATTATGCCTCCCACTGGACAACAAGATCTGATGGTGCTGTCTCAGTCCATCCAGCATTATGTCATTCTCCACATGTGAGAAGGGGGCATGTGTTCTGCAGTACATGGTTCCTGAAAGGCAACAAAAGGGGAACACATTACAGGACCAGATACGTGGATGTCCACTATGTACAGATCCAGCATGACCATAATGGCCTGCACTATCCACTGTTCCCTCACACGTCATACCCCACAGTCTGGCAACACACTACATGTGTGGATATCACCAAGATAGTGACAATACTGGGGTATGTCTCTATGTGCTGTGACAGATTCTGCTGTATGTTCCTACGCCCAGCACTGCAGTCTACTGTGGTGTGTCACCTACTAGCAAACTCCCACTAATATGTCATATGGCCACTGCCAGACAAATAGCAGTGTGCTATTACAACAACTTCATGGGGACAGTCCAGCAACATCAGTGTGCCACAATGACAGAAAACAATGTAAACCTGCTGTAGTATATGTTCCCTGTAGGCATCATACCTCTCAACTATACAGATGTTTGCAGAATGTCAAGGATGTTTGCCTTATAGTTTTGGTCATGTTCACACAAACTTGTGAATTTTTGACAAATAGTTGGCCAATCATTGATGGTTGATATCAGCAAACAAAGACAGACATCTGAGTTTCACATGTCATACACTTCAGAACACAATTATGCTACTGTAATATCTGTTATTCTATTTATGTTCTTTCTTTCTACAAGCAATGTTTAAACACTATATAACAGCAAAACACAGCACTGCAGGAACCAAAGACCCTTCTGTAGTAAATGTAAAAAATGTGCACACAAACAGCAGCAGGGTCACAAAACAAAAGCAGCAGGGTCACCCAAACAAACAGCAGCAGGGTCACCCAAACAAACAGCAGCAGGGTCACCATGACAAACAGCAGCAGGGTCACCAAAACAAACAGCAGCAGGGTCACCCAAACAAACAGCAGCAGGGTCACCATGACAAAAAGCAGCAGGGTCACCCAAACAAACAGCAGCAGGGTCACCCAAACAAACAGCAGCAGGGTCACCACGACAAAAAGCATAACATAATTTGTTAGTAACAGGATAAGCGCTTTCAGAAAACAATTTCCTTAGTCAGATTCTACCATTAACTGACATGCATATAACTATATATACTACAGTTTTGTGTCATATGTGCGGTCAGTGTTGCATGACATTGTGGTCATCTGGCAGCTCACTGGCAAACATTTCGGGGTGAGGTTAGTAAGTTAAGAGACACATTTGAGTGTCAGACTTCATACCCACCAGAATATGTATGCTAATGCAATAACTGTTATTCTATCAACTTACTATCTTTGTAGGAGCAAACTGTTACACATGTCCCTATCTGTGGGCCTTTTCTCCCATTACATATGGCTGTGTCCAGATCCCTTGTTCTAGGGGACTGAGAGATATGGTAGGTCTGTAGCAGCTACCTTTACATACAGCTCTATATGCTACAGGCTTCAGCTGCACACATAGAGTTGAGTGTGAACACATCGGAGGACAGCAATCTGTATGTGTAACTGTGGCAGCTGTGGCAGCCCTGTCATCATGGCAGAGCCAGGGTAAGGGTACCCTCTACAGTCCACTTGAGGCATTTGATTTAGGTACGTCTGTTATGCAACAGTGCCAATAACAGAGTAGTAGGCAACATATAGTTAAGCTATACAGATATGTGCATTGTGTCCCTACCTGCAGGCCCTTGATTTTCAAAACTGGTTAGCAGTTCATTAATTAGTAGTAATCTGTGCGGATTAGGATAGCATGACTCAGTCATTACTTGCTGTCTTCACAATAATGTAATTGAACTGCAACACAAAACTGGATTTGAAACAAGGACTGTGTGTGGCAAAATGTACTTCATGCAAGGCATTTAAAAGGCTGAGCTACTGAGTCACTGCTAAAGCAGGTGTATTTGCAAGATATATGTGCATATATACAGGCTGTGATTGCAAACATTTCTACATCCATCAGTATGTGCATGGATTTATATGCTGTATTTCTGCACCAGGGTCCCAGCTGTACATGTACTTTGCCATTTATGCCTTAGCATGTTTCTTTCCACATGTTGCTGATAAAAGGGCACATTTACCTGCTATCACATGCCTCACTTACATACATTATTATGTTATTATGTCTTTGGCAGTCTAGTGGTCTATTACTGCACCAGAGTCCAAGGTACACTCCCATTTTACCCATTAGTTTTAATTCCAGTTTGCTCCGCTGAGACCCACCTAATGATTGTAAGCAGCAATCAGTATGTTTACCTGGAAACACCTGCTTTAATTAAGATCTGTGTGGTGTGGTGGGTTAATGCAGGGGGGATGTAGGTGTGAGGGGCCTGGGTTCAAAATATGGCAGAGGTGCTTATTTTGTACTTGTGTCTAACAATGTAATAAACACATTTAATCATTAAAGCTCCATTTAAGCTGAGCTTAGTGAAATGGTACCGCACAGCTCTGTGCAAATCCATGCTAAAAATATAAAGAAAAGAAAAAGGGGTGATAGTAAGATGGTAAAATGGGAGCAAGCAGGGTGAAAAATATAAAAAAGGCAGGTATGGATGTGCAAGAAGGGTGTAGGAAAGAACCATAGCTATCAATTTTTGTACAGCAACAGCTGTGCACTTTGACAGATTTTGTAGATGAACTTGGACTCTAAAACCCCAGGGAGAGGGGTGAGGACAACATAACTGCATTGTCAAGCCAACTGGACCAAATTACTTGTGTCCAGTGGACACGTGTGTGAAATGGAGAGCTATGTATGGGGGCAATATTTTGTGGGGGGCATTTGCCCATTTTTTTTATTAAGGTGAGAGTGGAATTTGGGGAAAGGCCATAGATACATGTGGGGAGGTAAGTTGGGTAGGAGGGGATACATTACCAGACAGACAAGACAGCAGACAGGGGCAGTGTGACACATGAGGTGGGTTAACACCTTTGATGGGTTGAGAGTTGTGGAATCCAAGTCACATGGGCCACCAGACAGCAGCAGTGTGACTCATGTCCCCATCCATGGGACTGTCAGCATTGCTCCTTCACTGCCCTGACACTAGCTGTGCTGGAGGCTGGGTGCCATGGCGAGGTTACCCCACCAGCTCAGCCAGTGTGTTCTCAATCTGGTGCAGGTGGCATTCATAGCTGTGGTGAACAATCCTGCGCAACATGACTGGCAGTTTATCCTGGGTGACAATGGCCCCTCTGCCACTGCTCCCAGGGAGAGGCCAGGACCCATCCCCTGAGGCAGTCCCACCCAATGCCACAGGTGGTGCAGTGGCAGTGGAGCAGGCACTACTGTTCTGGGCTCCAGATGTGCTGGGACTCGGTGCCATGGCCATTTGAGGCAAGGTAGGTGGATCATCGGGAACCGGCCTATCTGGATGTGCTGTGGTGATGGAGGTGTAGCAGTAAGTATAGGTTAGTTGTGAACAATTCATTGTTAGTAATAACAGCATGCAGAACACTGGAAATAACCAAATTACATATAAATGCATATTATGTGAAACACAACAATAAATGACAGAGCAGTCAGTATGTTAACAGCATGTAAGTAACAGTTACAGCATAAGGCCCAACAAAATAGGTAATTTAACGAGATATGTTAATATGCAACCATTGTAGTACATTACAATAATAAATCACGTCCCAAAAAAAAGTTAATGTAACAACATATGTTAATAGTAAACCATAACCAATGAATAACAATAATAAATAAATAAATGAAGAGAAGGGGTGGGGAGAGAGAGAGAAAACAGTCTATTAGTAATATTGCAGATTATTTCCTTGACAACATTAATACTATCTACTCTATGGGTCTGTATTTTCTTTATGTGTGCAGTGACTACAAGTTTCTTATAGCTGATGTAGTATATGCATACCTGTCAAGCTATTTGCATATGACACAATGGGCCAAGCAGTAACAACTGCGGGTACACAACTACACAGAACACTTGCACATCAAGTGGACCTATATAATTACCAAGGTGCTCTGTGGGCTGATATGGTGGTACTTTGCAATCTAAGTACTCATTTCCATGGTAATCCTGTAAAATTATGCAAATTATGAACTATTAATTACATAACGTGAAATTGTGACACTTGAGAGACATGTATGTGTACAGTACAGACACTAAACAGCAGTTATGCCTTGGTTGGCAGGCATGGGAATAGAACCCAATAGCAGTGACTGCAGGGGACATTTGCATGGAATGTATTAATTGGCTACAGCAACTTTTAAGAGACACTCCAAGCATACAGCCATACAAGGATTACACATTTTATTTCTGACTGCACATTGCTGATTTTTCACATTCTTGCTAATGATTTTAACAGTCTGTGACATCTAAGCACGCAATCATCTACTCATAATATGGGCTACCTCACCCATTTAAATGTAGTTTCTGTAGACAGAGAATTTGTAAGCATCACATGACTGCTGCTGTAATATTTAGTGCTGCATACCACTGGATTCAAACCCTGGTCTGTGTGTGGCAAAATGGACTATATACAGCATATTTAACAAACTGAACTACTGAGTTACTGCTGATTTCTGACTGACTGATATTTGCCTAGCGCTCCCCTGGAACCAAAATATGACCTGGTAGTACTTCTACAATGTTATAAAAGACTGCAGTGACAGTAGAGCACACATGCATGAAATACAAGAATAAAGCAGATAGTAGGTAAGCTATATATCAGTATAAACATAGGCGGTAGTCTACTTAACACCAAAAGAGTGATAAGAGACCTTGGGACACAGGTGGACAGTAGTCTCTCCTTTGATAATCACATCGCCAAAGCGGTCAGGAAATCCTTCTACATGGTACACCTCATCACAAAAGGTTTCTCATCCAGGAAAAAAAGAGGTCATTGTTCCCCTCTACTCATCACTCATTAGACCCATTATAGAGTACAACGCCCCTTTTGGTATGTACCTCACAAGACATCTACAACAACTGGAAAGGCCACAAAAATACCTCACAAAGAGGATTACTGGCCTCAAACAGATGCCTTACGCAGACCGTCTCAAACAACTCCAGCTTTACTCTGTCGCATATCGCCTACTCAGAGGCGATCTCTGCCTAACATACAAAGCTATGTCAAACCCAGAGCTGTTAGACATGCTCCACTTAAGGAAATCCCAATCCCTCTGAGCTACACGGTCTAGGGACCTAAACCTTGTCACCACAATAAACAGAACATGCTAGAGGGATAGATTCCTATCCCAGAGGCTTCCCATACTCTGGAACAGACTACCTATCTATGTCAAACAGAGCTCCTCATTAGCACTCTCCAAGAAAAATCTTGATGATTGGATGGGTAATAGGAAATTCACCCCGGGGATCACTTCTGTGGTTCTGCTTGACAGGGGCACAGGAAAATAATTTTCTTCGGTGGCGAAAGCCAGGGTACATTTTTGGCTAGGCTTGTGTAGGCCCTAGGGCCAATAGCCTAGTACCTACCTATGAACAATGCTGGTGTACACAATTTACTGTCAGTGGTTTAAAATATCTGTGAAGTCAACAAACAATATCAGCTCATGGAGTGAGCTACCTCACCCATATACCTTTATTACCTGATTTCTGTGGATGGCAGAGCATTATGTGACCAATATTGGTCTAGAGACAGCCTTGAAGAGTACTATTTGAGTTAACCAATACAATTTGCAGCCATTAGATTTGCATTCTACAGCTTTTAGAGTGTTATACTTGACTACAACACCTTACCATATGGCCTGAATGCATACAGTTCTACTGCAATGGTTACAACAAGACAATCCTGAAGTACACCATTTTCTTTGGTGTTATTGGTATTGTTTCATGTTTTTATTGCATAACAGTTGGCATTATTCATTTATCGCAATACACCTCTAATTCCAAATCCGTTGCACTACAGACTTTATTGTATATACTTTAATGCAGTTACTGGTATTGTTTCATGTTTTTATTGCACTACAGTTGGCATTATTCATTTCTTGCAATACAGCTCTAATTCCACATTTATTCCACTACAGACTTTATTGTATATACTTTAATGCAATTAATGTTTTATGCTTTCTTGCTTATTTCACTACAGTTAGCATAATACACCCATATTCACCACACTCACAGCGCAACCTGGCCAAGCGCCTGGCATGCGACTTGACATTGTGAGCCCTCTCAGCTGCAGCTGTTGGGAGAGAAGCACACCACTACGCATACCAGCTTTGCAGACATTCAGATTACATATCGGTAAAATTACTTACATACTTGTGTGGCATTCCTAACCCTCGCTTCTTGGACCCAAGTGTCTAAGAAGCCCTTCCTTCTTCTTTTCAGGTCATCATTGAGGTGACGACACTGCTCACTTGTGTGGGGGATACCAGTAACACTGATGAGTACTCCGGCCAGCCAGTCCCAAACCTCTGCCTTACACTTTGAGCCCTGGTAATCTCCCTACAGCAGCCAGCCATAATGGTTTTTGATGAGGAGCCCCAGCCATGACCCTGGACTCCAGAATGCCCCAGCGCTGTGCCTGAAAGTGCACACCTTCACCATATTACACCATCAGTGACAGAACTTCAATGGATTCTGCTGTATTCCCATAATTCCCACCTACTGGGCTTAATATAGGCTGTTTTCCTTCCCTTAAATGTCATTGGGCATTTAAAAAAGCTCTGTATCACTTAGCAGCATGCAAAGCAGCACAGCTGAGCTGAGCAGCGTGAAAACTCACAGCACCATAGTCTTAGCAGTGTTTAGCAGCACGCAAACCAGCCAAGCAACACATAAACATTGGTGGCCATTACCACGTTTATGCAGTGCTTAGCAGGTCTAAGCACAGTTGAGCAGAGCTCAGCATATTGCAGCAAGGCCATATTGCAACAAGGCCATACTTTAAAATAGTCTGCATGACATGTCTATCAAAATTAAATACATATTTTCACTTCCATTGCCCATTTAGCTAAATGAATATTAAGAAATCTGGTATACCTTCACATATACCACTGAGCTACCTATAAGCAGTGTGGTGCTGCACAAACACTCTCAGATACACTTAAACACACATTTAAATAAATAATAATTTACACCTGGTTTCTATTTTTAGATGTCTGGCAGCTGTCTACTATCTTTTATGTGGGTGCCGCTTTAGCATTGCTGTGCTCTACACTGTGCTGCACAAACATGCTATTTTGTTTTAAAAATAAAATAAAAATAAAACAAAAGGACAGTGCAGGGAGTCTCTTACTCATCTGCAGACATGGTTACCACTATACCTCTCCCTACACTGATTCAATAACTGTGTTCCTCAGCTCTCCCTCAGCAATGGACTATCATTAATATGCATGGAATGCTCCCAAGGGGGAACTGTGTACATCGACACAGTAACATTTCATGTAGGCTCTACATGGTGCCTACACATATTTTATTAAATCCTGGGAAAAGCCAGCCCTAAGTAGGGAGAAGACAAAAATACCTTATTAAAAATAATGTTTTAAAATGTTCTGAAATGGGACACATAGCTAAGATTTTCCAGTTAATGTAGAGCCTTTCAGTATGATCCAGGTGCTGTGTAGGAGGCATTCCATGACTGGAGCTGAAGCACCTAACAGGAAGACATATTCTGTGATGGTAGAAGGGCCAGGGTTAGCTACTGAGAGTAATAGTCAAGATGGCAGACATGCTACATATGGATATATGGGAAGCAAGAACAGGTACAACTTAGTAATTCTCAGTCAAGATGGCAAATATGCTATATATGAATACATGGGAATAAACAGGTACTTTTCCATTATCGGGGCAGCAGGTCTTATGAGCAGTTAGAATGTTTGCAGTTGGTCACAATGATCACACTGCTGCTGATGATATTTATACCAAAAGTTATACTTTCCTTGCAAACTGTTATTGCAAACAAAGCAAAAACTACAAGACAAAGTAGAACAGTTATCGTGTAAAGGTTTCTCAACTACTAGTCTTACTTCCTAAAACCACAAGGGTTCGAAGCCCCTTTTCCTGCTCCAGCCTCACCTCAGCAGTATAATGACACAGCACTGGAAATACATAACACAGTGGGCATCAACAGGGCTGATGTGTCAAAGCCTCAGTCCGTGCATTAGATGCTGAAACCTTAACAATCCACAAAAGTAGATTTGTGTTGGTGGAAGGGAGTGCATAGCCTACATAAAGAATACTACAAGGCTCAGCAAGATTAAGTAACTCTTCAAAAAGAAGTGTGAAGCTATTAAAAATCAGAAACCATCTTATAGCACATCTATGGGGCACTAACATCTAGCCTTGTACTGGACAGGCCAAGCTTTTCCCCAGACCTAGGACTGAAATCAAATCACAGGCATCGGCCATGACGTTATAACTTGAGCTACATATTCTCATGCAAGAAATCAGTAGCCCTTAACATCGGGAAAATATGTTGTACATTGTACTACCGACTCAAACAACCGGCATGAACTCGAGCAATCAGTAGCCCTTAACATTGGGAAAATATGTTGTACATTGCACTACCAACTCAAACAGCCGGCATGAACTCGAGCAATCAGTAGTCCTTAACATTGGGAAAATATGTTGCACATTGCACTACCAACTCAAACAGCTGGCATGAACTCGAGCAATCAGTAGCCCTTAACATCGGGAAAATATGTTGTACATTGCACTACCGACTCAAACAGCCAGCATGAACTCGAGCAATCAGTAGCCCTTAACATTGGGAAAATATGTTGCACATTGCACTACCAACTCAAACAGCCAGCATGAACTCGAGCAATCAGTAGCCCTTAACATTGGGAAAATATGTTGTACATTGCACTACCGACTCAAACAGCCAGCATGAACTCGAGCAATCAGTAGCCCTTAACATTGGGGAAAATATGTTGTATATTGCACTACCGACTCAAACAACCAGCATGAACTCGAGCAATCAGTAGCCCTTAACATTGGGAAAATATGTTTTACATTGCACTACCAGCTCAAACAGCCAGCATGAACTCGAGCAATCAGTAGCCCTTAACATTGGGAAAATATGTTGTACATTGCACTACCGACTCAAACAGCCAGCATGAACTCGAGCAATCAGTAGCCCTTAACATTGGGAAAATATGTTGCACATTGCACTACCAACTCAAACAGCCGGCATGAACTCGAGCAATCAGTAGCCCTTAACATTGGGAAAATATGCTGTACATTGCACTACCAACTCAAACAACCAGCATGAACTCGAGCAATCAGTAGCCCTTAATATTGGGAAAATATGTTGTACATTGCACTACCAACTCAAACAGCCGGCATGAACTCGAGCAATCAGTAGCCCTTAACATTGGGAAAATATGCTGTACATTGCACTACCAACTCAAACAGCCAGCATGAACTCGAGCAATCAGTAGCCCTTAATATTGGGAAAATATGTTGTACATTGCACTACCAACTCAAACAACCAGCATGAACTCGAGCAATCAGTAGCCCTTAATATTGGGAAAATATGTTGTACATTGTACTACAAACTCAAACAACCAGCATGAACTCGAGCAATCAGTAGCCCTTAACATTGGGGAAATATGTTGTACATTGCACTACCGACTCAAACAGCCGGCATGAACTCGAGCAATCAGTAGCCCTTAACATTGGGGAAATATGTTGTACATTGCACTACTGACTCAAACAGCTGGCATGAACTCGAGCAATCAGTAGCCCTTAACACTGGGAAAATATGTTGTACATTGCACTACCGACTCAAACAGCCGGCATGAACTAGAGCAATCAGTAACCCTTAACATTGGGGAAATATGTTGTACATTGCACTACCGACTCAAACAGCCGGCATGAACTCCAGATCGCCCATACGTGTCACAATGCCCACCTGGCACTAACGTGCACAGCTTCCATGATTTTGCCCTTCATAATGTTTGTGACTGCAGTGCAGCAGACATACATCCCAACTGTCCAGATTTTCACAGAATGCCCAAACGTTTACCTCATGTTTTTCATCTCTTCCTTATACAAGGTGTGTTTTTCTGACAAGTGACTTAGAACTGACGTCACTAAATAATGACATAAATTTGTTTCAGATTTTATAGCCTTCATTCCTTCAGAAAATGTATAATAACACAAATAATGTTATGCTAGCAACTTCCTAAGGGTACGAGGGCAACATTTAAAATCTGTCCCTATTTTTGGGCCTTTGTCCCCCTATTAGTTTGGGCTTTGTCTTCTTTGCTAAAGAATTTTAGATTCGACAACATGCTAACATTCCAACTGCTCATTAGACCTGTTGTCCTGATAAAGGAAAAGTACCAAAGAACAAGTACAATTTGGTTCTGCGACTAAGGTAACTATTAAATGAATTACATGTAAACAACAGTGTAGCTTAGTAAACAATAAAAGTGTAGCTTAGTAAACAATGGCATACAACAGGAAACAACAGTGCAGCTTAGTAAAAATGGCATAGGACAGGAAACAACGGTGCAACTTAATAAACAATGGCATACAACAGGAAACAATGGTGCAGCTTAGTAAAACAATGGCATATAACAGGAAACACCAGTATAGCTTATTAAACAACAGCACAGCATAGTACACAGCGTAGGTTAGTAAACAATAACAATGTAGCTTAGTAAACAATAGCATACAACAGGAAATAACAGTGCAGCTTAGTAAAACAATGGTATACAACAGGAAACAACAGTGCAGCTTAGTGAAAATGGCATATGACAGGAAACAATGGTGCAATTTAGTAAATAATGACATACAACAAGAAACAACGGTACAGCTTAGTAAAACAATGGCATACAACAGGAAACGCCAGTATAGCTTACTAAACAACAACACAGCATAGTACATAGTGTAGGTTAGTAAACAATAACAATGTAGCTTAGCAAACAATGGTATACAACAGTAAATAACAGTATAGTTTGGTAAACAATGGTATGCAATGGGAAACAACAGTGCAGCTTAGTAAAACAATGGTATACAACAGAAAACAATGGTACAGCTTAATAAACAATGGCATACAACAGAAAACAATGGTGCTGCTTAGTAAACAACAGCACAGCATAATAAATAGTGTAGTTTAGTAAACAACACAGAATAGTAAACAAAAGTGTATCTTAATAAACAACAGCATAGTAAATTCAGAATGAAAGCTGGGAATTGGATGTGTGCATGTGGATAGAAAGGACTATCTCAGGGTAATTCTCAGTCTTAGACCAAAAGTCATTTTTGTTTAAAAGACGTTCACCACTTCCTTGATTTGTCACCATACATGAATGGTAGGTCTCAAGACTCCACAGTGGAGGGATAGAAAGTGAAGATGATAGCAAAACAAGCACAACCTGACCTATGTTAGGAAGGAATGGATTAAACCAGACAGAACCTTGAGCTGAAGACAAAGGCAGTTATGGGATCCTAATAGATTTTAATGTTAATCGTTAGTTTTAAGGAATTAGTTAAACCTGTAGTGATGGAAAATCAAATCATTCCCATACAAAAGCAGGGGAAGCAAACAACAAAGTGAGACCAGCAGGCAAAAGGTCAAGGTTTGCCCAGAATTCAAACAATTTTAGACTCTGTTAAGGCAGAAATTTGATAGCTATCTGCGTTAATAATACAAGTCAGTCAACCCCTTGGGCCTGAGCTGGGGAAAAGGATGTGTAACAAGGCAAAATGTTTCTCTGGTAGTTGTCACCTGAAAAGGTAATTACTCCTTTAAGAGGATGAGAGCAAGTCAGACCTCAGGCTGCAGGATGTCAGAGACACTGAAGGAGATACAATAATGTTTCAGACAGAATTAACAAGGACATAATGGTATCCTGGGTGCAAAGTATGGGGTTAATATAAAAGCTGTGTGCTTTATAAATGCTTGGAGAAAGGTAACAAAATTGACTTTTCTATAAAAAAAAAGTGTGCTGTTGCTATCTTTAGAACATTATGCTTTGCACTGGAATGTTCAGTGCGTACTTTACGTCTATGTCCCAGGAGAGTCTGAAACCTTATTCAAGTGACTCAAAAGTAAATTTGGGGGCATTTCCTGGAATCACTGTACCATGTCAAGAAACTTTGAAGTTTTTTTTTTAAAGATTACTGTATAAATACCGAATTAAGAGCTGAGGACCATTACAAGGCTGTGCTGTTTTTCCCAGACTAAATGCTGAGACTGTAGACTTGTAATACTATATCAAATAAGCCTGTGATATTTTATTTTCTGGTCTGTTATGCTGAAAAGAAGCAGTGTGACTTTTCCTGAATGTTATCTTGAAACAAAACAACCCAGGTCTGTCTAACATAGCTTGAGTTTTTAAGCTCATCTTGTAATGCAAGTCTGATTAAAAAAATCACTTCTGTTTAAAATAAGTGGACTTATGTCTTACATATAATATTTAAAGTGCAGAACATTTAGGAGTTTATTCACAGTAACTTTGTCACATTTATTTATTTTAAACATTTGCTGACTGGAACCATTTTCAGACTCAGCCCCGGAGTACACTTACAAAAGAGAAAATGTGAAACTTGATTATACAGTTAACATGTTAAATTTACAAGGGTGCAATATAGCAATAACCAACGCCTGGGTGTGGGTAATGCTGAATTTACCCATGGTTGGTGTGGTTTGGTCACAAGGGCGAAGCCCGAGTGACCAAACAAGGACAACCGTGGGTAAATCCAGCATTACCCACGCCCAGGCGTGGGTTATTGCTATTATACAATAACATTATTTAAGAAAAAAATAATTTTCTTAAATAATGGCATTGAATAATGTCTCTTGCTGCCATTCCACAGCTGTCTGGTATTCTGCGGCAGTTCTGATGTACTGCGCATGCGTATGCCTACACAGTACATCAGAGCTGTGGGCAAAAGCAATGGAGAAAGCAAGATCTCCATTGCTTTTTACAAACTGTTTCGCTATGTTAAATGGGTTTAACATAGCGAGACAGCTTAAAAAAAAGCAACGGAGCCATTGCTTTTTTTAAAGCTGTCTCGCTATGTTAAACCCATTTAACATAGCGAAACAGTTTGTAAAAATAAATTGTTTCGCTATGTTAAATGGGTTTAACATAGCGCGACAGCTTTAAAAAAAGCAACGGAGCCGTTGCTTTTTTTAAAGCTGTCTCGCTATGTTAAACCTATTTAACATAGGGAAACAGTTTGTAAAAAGCAACGGAGAATGCAAGATCTCTGTTGCTTTTTACAAACTGTCTCGCTATGTTAAACTCAATTAAAATAGCGAGACAGCATTAAAAAAAGCAACGGAGAATGTCCGTTGCTTTTTTTAATGCTGTCTCACTATGTTAAACAAGTTTAACATAGCGAGACAGTGTGAAGCAACAGAGATCTTGCATTCTCCGTTGCTGTAAAAAAAAAAAAAAAAGAGTTATAGTAATGGAAAAAGTCCGGGCGACCGTACTTTTTCCATTACTATAAGTCTGATTTACAATGTGTATGCTGACCAATCAGCGTGCACTTTTTTTAATATTAATGGGGGGGGGTTGTTGTATAATATAGCAATAACCCACGCCTGGGTGTGGGTAATGCTGGATTTACCCACGGTTGGCGTGGTTTGGTCACGAGGGTGAAGTGACCAAACAAAGCCAACCGTGGGTAAATCCAGCATTACCCACACCCAGGCGTGGGTTATTGCTATTTATTTATTTATTTATTTATTTTATTTATTTATATTTGTTGACCAGGAGTGTCCGACTGGACGTAGGTCATTTTCAGCAGAGGCCCGGGGAGAAAAGCTCCACAGTTAAAATAAACAGACAGTAGTTACATTGGATTACATAGCGATTAATAATTTACATAGCAATTACTTACAACATATTTACAGATGAACAACATAGTACATCAGTAAACAACTAGAATCTTTATCTGTGAAGTACATAACAGACATTAACAAATGTTACAAGAAGAAGTTCCTGCTGTATAATAAGTACCGGCTTATGAGCATCTGAGCTTGCTATTATACAATGACATTATTTAAGAAAAAAAAAAATTTTCTTAAATAATGGCATTGTATAATGCCTCCTTGCTGCCCTTCCGCAGCTGTCTGGTATTCTGCGGCAGTTCTGATGTACTGCGCATGTATATGCCTACGCAGTACATCAGAGCTGTGGGCAAAAGCAATGGAGAAAGCAAGATCTCCGTTGCTTTTTACAAACTGTTTTGCTATGTTAAATGGGTTTAACATAGCGAGACAGCTTTAAAAAAGCAACAGCTCCGTTGCTTTTTTTAAAGCTGTCTCGCTATGTTAAACCCATTTAACATAGCAAAAAGTTTGTAAAAAGCAACGGAGAAAGCAAGATCTCCGTTGCTTTTTACAAACTGTCTCGCTGTGTTAAACTCGTTTAACATAGCGAGACAGCATTAAAAAAAGCAACATAGAATGTCCGTTTAACATAGCGAGACAGTGTGAAGCAAAGGAGATCTTGCGTTCTCCGTTGCTGTAAAAAAAAAAAAAGAGTTATAGTAATGGAAAAAGTCCAGGTGACCGGACCTTTTTCCATTGCTATAACTCTGATTTACAACGTGCACGCTGACCAATCAGCATGCACATTTTTTTAATATTAATGGGGGGGGTCATTGTATAATGGTCTTTAGCAAATGACAGTATAAAATTACACTATTCCTGAAGACATTTACTACTGGTTGAAAGTACATAAGGTATAGAAAAGTAAGATGTGACAGGTAGGGTGGTACAGAGAAAGATTAAAGGTGAGCAGACTGGAAATGCATAGACAGAGAGAGAAGAGTGTAAAAGCAGGCACAATCATGAGTGTGCATAGCTCACATGCTACAGTGCTTCTCACCTTATGCATACGCTGCATACTGTTGGGTAAAACGCATGCATAAGGGCATCTAAGGGGACCGTTGTAGATATGAATCATTTAATTTTTCTCTGCCCTCCCTGTTTCCAATATTTACATGATCGTCACTGCTATCATATATAATTAATTCTTCTACAGAAAAGTATCTAAACCAGGAGGATATTGGAACATGCTTGAGATCTATAAAATTACAATTCTGTTTTGCACTACATGCCAGAAAGTTAATGACAACTACCAAACCATGGCCTTGTCAGCTGTAATAAAGAGAGAAGCATCTCTTTGGGAAGAAGCACAAATTCAGTACAAGACGATCTTTGATCCCATCCCCTTTCTAGGCGTTCGATGTCTGATAAGACCTCTTGAATGTTACTTCTCAGATCAGCTATATATTTGAATGTGAACAGCTCCCAAAATATACATGCACAACTATATGCAATATGATGGTATAATGGTACAGGCTTTTAAGCAGTAGAGAAACCCTTTTATTACTTGGACTATTTTCCAAGGTGCAGTGTGCTTATAATAAGTTTCCCCAGAGACAGAGATTTTGGCATCCTCATATACTAGACATTCTAACAGTTACTAAGCAAATGTTGTTCCAGTACAGACACTGCTTTATTCTAATTTAAATCACAAGCATTTCTGCTGCCCTAAAAAGGCATTATTTGTTTTGCTTCAGTCTACAGAATCATTTTCCTGGTCACTTGGCAGGTCTCTTAAGCTGGCCACTATTTAAAGTATTTCATGCTTTCTCTTAACAGAGATAATGAACTGATATTAATATATCTGTATTATTTACAGAAAGCCCAGTTGCTATTCTTTCATATATTTTGTAACTTGGCAAATCCACTTATCATAGATGTTTCTTTTCAGGAGCACTGTCTGGTTGAGTGATTTGCCCAGTTATACAGGATATAAATGAAAACTCAGAGATCAAATCCAATAGTACTGGACAGAACTTATTCCCAGCTCGTGGCTTAATTCCTTACTGCTAAACTGCAACAAAGTATGATGTGTCAGAAGTCAAAATAACAATTTTCTAGCCAGAATGTAAAACTGAAAAAAAAAATAATGCTAATTTTCCATTTGTAAGGTATACTTGCCTAGAAATACAGATCAAAGTTTTTCAGCGGTGGAGCAAATTATGTAAAGCTGGAAGAGAATAAAAAAAGTCAAAAGTATAAGAATTTTAAAGTGGTACAACAAGTATAACAGCTGGTGGTGTAATCTCCGACCTACAATTTCCATTTCCTTTGGGTAATCAATCAGGAGGGGAAATAAAAGGGAAGCTTAAACAGCAATAGTCTTTGAGAAAAAAATGCATTATACATGAGTTATTACTTATTTAATTCTTCTTTTAAGCAAGTAATTGAACTAGACCATGATGGCTCTTTTCAGCTATAACCTACTTACAAATTCAAATAAATAAGTACATTATATAACACAACAATGTAGAATGTTTAAAGAGAAATATAAGAAGAACGGAAGCAATTAGATTGGCAAACATTAACCTGTACACCTAGGAATATGATTATTTATAGAACTTAAAAAAATAGAAAAGGTTACCAGAATGAAATAAAAAAAATTATGAAGAACGGAGCAGCAGTAATCATTTGAAACGTTAGCACCCGCTACAGTGAGTCCCACAACATACAGACTCAATGGCCGAAAGACTGGACTTACATACGTTAAGTCCGAGATGCCATTTCTGGGAATATTCCCTTTTCTCCAAGGCATAGCAATCTCAGAGGTGGTATATATAAGTTTAGGGTGTCCGCATGAGGAGGTGCAGGAACGTTTAAAGGAGAAGAGTGATGTTTGACATGCGCTCTTCTCCTGTGTTTTCAGTCTTTTTTCGGCTTGTTTCTCTTGTGTTTTCGGTCTTTTTTCGGCTTGTTTCTCGTGTGTTCTTGGTCTTTTTTTGGCTTGTTTCTCATGTGTTTTTGGTCTTTTTTTGGCTTGATTCTCGTGTGTTTTCGGTCTTTTTTTGGCTTGTTTCTCGTGTGTTTTCGGTCTTTTTTCGGCTTGTTTCTCATGTGTTTTCGGTCTTTTTTCGGCTTGTTTCTTATGTGTTTTCGGTCTTTTTTCGGCTTGTTTCTCGTGTGTTTTCGGTCTTTTTTCGGCTTGTTTCTCCTGTGTTTTCGATCTTTTTTCAGCTTGTTTCTCCTGTGTTTTCGGTCTTTTTTCGGCTTCTTTCTCTTCTGTTTTCAGTCTTTTTTTTCAGTTTGTTGGCACTCTGCATTTTGTGAGTGATGTCACTGTCACCTCAAGTGAGGACTGTTGACCAGTTCATGTGGGCAAGAGTGGCTATTATTAGCTTAAGGTAATTAAGTAGTGTGCTGAGATGGCTCTGGTGTTTGTAGGAAGGTTATGAGGACTGGATGGTGGTCACTCATCAATGGTGCCTGAGCAGTGCATGGGAAGAGGCTGTACAGCTTATTTGTTAAGATCCAATCAAGTGTGGTATGACTGCAGTGTTTGGAAGCAGTAATCAAGATATACAAGAACTCTGGCCTGAGAAAATAGGAAAAGTGCCTAATAACCGCTGGCCACATGGTAAAGGGATCAATTCATGTCTGTGACTGAGCTGACCTCAGAGTGATAAGTGACCAAGACAGTGCAGGAGCCTGCAAAGCAGGTTAGAGGTGATGCCAGCTCTCCTGCTTGGTATGCTATAATACTGACAAAGGAGGAAGGGCATGTATCATGATATGGGCAGTATGAGGGCCAGGGGTCATGGTATGTGCAGCATGAGATCCTCAATGTATACATCCGCCAATGTCTTGATATAGTGTAGCTTGATGCATGCAAGAAAGAATGTTTTTGTTAACAGAGCAGGCACTGTAGAATGTCAGCTTTAAGCTACCATGAGAATGAATACTGATGGGCCATCCAAAAATAAAACCCTGAACATCGCCATGGTAATAGCATCATGTGACCATATTTTGCCCAAAGAAGGGCACATGCCCCCTTGGCTATAATATTCTTATGCTAGATTAAAAAAATGGAGGATTGGCTGTATTATATAAAAATAGCTTACAAATTAAAACATTCCACTTAGGAACTCCACAATTCCATTATTCTAACTTACTTATTGTAGCCCTAAAACTAAATAACCACAAGTATATAGTTATTGCAGGGCTATACATTCTGCTTGGTTATAATATAACAGCCCAGAGTATTCACCTATACTGGATGTCCTATCACATTCAGTAAGAAGCAGTCACTATGGGTGATGTAAATATAGTGTGCCTTACAATTAACTCAAACAATCCATTTAATACCATACAATTATGTGGTGTTACCTTCCTAATCAACTCCCCAACCAGGTTCAATAAATATTCTCACAATGCTACCTAGGACAGTTATTACTGCAGGCACCCTACCTGAAACATTAAGCAATCATCTCCCTGGCTTCATAATCAGACATCAGAAACAAAGTTCTCACAAATATCACTACAATATTGTCAGAAATATCTCCAACTTCCAAAAAGAAAACTTTACTAATACTCTGCAAATTCAAAACCAAAAACTGGAAGCTAACATAAGCAAAACCAAACAAGCATAAAAAGTTAAGTCGGCAGGAGAAGGAAATATCCAAGTAAAAACAGGCTATGTTCAGCACTTTTGCAACTCACAAGAACTTCACCAGAAACAGACGCACCATTCTCACAACACTTAAATACACAAACCAACACATCACATAACCAATCAATTAACTTAAAATACATAAACCAACACATCACATAACCAATCAATTAACTTAAAATTCACAAAGCAACACATCACATAACCAAACAATTAACTTAATAGTCATAAAGTATAATATGCTTAAGTCTCTGTTTTAAATATCCTGCAAAATTGCTACTTCAATAAGTTAAAAAAACCTAGTTAATTTCTTCTATTTTTTTAAAAAACAATAAATGTTTAAAACAACACTAAGGCCTGGTGACTTGTCAGAAGATACACATATCTGCTACAACACTTCCTTGACTTCAAGTCTTGTACTGAACTCACCAATTAAAGGGGATATATAACTACACTATCTAGAACATAAAAAGAAAATTTCCTAAACAGCAAACAAGTGCATGTTTGGCTAGCTCATTCTTTAAATCCTTGTTTTTAATAGCTGTAACATGTTCATAAATATGTTTAGCAAGCTTTCTAAAAGTTCTGTCCACATAAAATCTGGGAGAAGAGTCACAAAATACAAGGTAAACTATTGTCTGAGTGTAGCAAGTGTACCTATTTTAGCTCAAATCTGAATTTTGTAATGCTGTAAAATAACAGAACCTTCCTTCATTATATATTTATCTATCTATATATACATATATATTTATATAATACTGGAATATGCTATGTAGTTTGGCATTAGACAAGGCTGCCATATATTTCAACAGTGCCTTCCTACCTATCCTAAATAACCTTGCTCCTTTAAGAACCAAAAGAGTGAAGGCTAACCCAGCTCCATGACTAACTAACAATACCAAACTAGTCATGAAAACAAGGTACAGGGACTGGAAATCATGGATATACCATAAAACATCTGCTAACCAACAACATTTCAGATGTCATAGAAAGCAAGTCAAACAGCTCATCAAAAAAAAAAAAAAAGGCAAAAACAAATACACAAAAAATTTCAAGAAACTTATAAGTCAAATCTTAAGCTCTTTTGTTCTTCAACAAATAATATTTTAAATCCAGGAAAAAACTACTCAACCCATTCCATACATATCACAACAAATGAATCTATGCTAACACATTTAAACCAACATTTTATCCATTCAGCAGTCTCTCTGCTTAAAAACAATGGCAAGACCGCGCAACGTATTCTACCACCAATAAATAGTCATACTACAATGTGTTCACTCTACCCCATGCCTACCCCAGTGATCAAAGAGTACCCACAAAAACTTAAATCTACAACAATTATTTATTTAACATTTGTTTACCGTGAAAGTCTAACTGGGACAGAGCCCATTTTCAGCAGAGGCCCAGGGAGAAACACTACAGATGCATGTTTTTGGAATGTGGGAGGAAACTGGACCACCTGGAGGAAACCCACACGAGCATACATAGGACATGTAGACTCTACACAGAAGGTACCCCAGCAGAGAATCGAACCAGAGAACCTCTTACTGTGAGGCAATAACACTAACCCCTTCAGCACTGCGCCACCCAACAATCACTTCTGACTAACTACCCTGTCAATATATCAGGGTTGTCCCTGATGCATACCCATCTCTATAATCATTAACCACCACAGCAAAGAAAACTATGTTCCAGAACTTTGGAAAAAATCCTTTATCATACCCTTATACAAGGGAGGCTCATTCGCTGACCTCTCTTATTATAGACTTATAGCAATATTATCACCTCTATCTAAAATTCTAGAGAAATGTATCCATTCACAACTTCTAACGTATGTCTTTAATAATAATAATCTATTTTCCCCTTCAGAGAATGGTTTCCTGCCCAACTGTAGCACCACTTCCGCTCTACTAAAACAGTTAACAAAAAAATAGACATTCAAATAATCTTGTTTCCACTGTTTTTCTAGATTTAAGGATTTTGATACTGTCTGCCAACATGAACCCCTCCTGAAACCTTCCTCATTAGGTTTAACTTGCTTGTCACTTCAATAATTCCAAAAGTCAAAAGTTACCTTTCTAATAGGCAACAGGCCATCAAATGGCAACAAGGCTTTTCCTTCTTACCCATCACTGTATGGTCCCACGAGAATTTATATTGGGTCCATTCCAATTCAGTCTTTTCACCAATAATCTATATATACTACCACCACACATGCCACAATTATTCAATATGTAGATCATTCCACCCTTATCCACTCAGCTAAATCTTATCCTCAATCCAAGAATGAACACACCAATCTTTCATTGTAATTCAAAATTGGCTTGATGACTCACAACTTCTCCTCAATGCAGAGAAGATAAAATTAGTGTTATTCATGTAATACAATTCCCTACTCAAGAGTCACTTCACAATAACTTCAGAGAAGAGCATAACAATTGAACTTATCTCCCATACCAAACTAAAGGCACCATCATTGATGATCTCCTGTAATTTGATCAGCACATCCCCCAAATAACCCATAAGCTCATCAAAACTGGAATCTCTATAGGATAAAACCTTATTTTACAGACTCACCTAGAAAAATATTGCAATGACTTGCTTCCAACTCTCGTATATGCCTCTCCAGTTTTACAAACTTTCAATTGCTAAATCATGAGCAATCCTGCGATAAAGTGGCCAATTTTGTAAAAAATCTGCAATATAGAGCTCATCACTGTATTACCCTCAAACACTTAAATTGGATAGAATTCCCCAACACACTCACGTACGCATAAATATTAACAAAGTACAGACAACTCAATTCCACACAAAATGCCCAGGTCTACAATACATCGTTCAGCCATACTCCCCAGACAAAATTATTTTCTCTTCAGATAAATAATTTCTTACTAGATATAAACTGAACAGCACATCTGGTAATAATCTGTACTCAAATTAAATCTCAAAAAAATTGAGTAATAACGGGGCATGGCCAAGATGGCAAACACTTAGCAGCACAGAAATTTTGCTCTGCTTCTCCTATACACTTTTGACAGGATTAAATTGTCATTTTCATCAAAAATCATTCAAATAAGCTGGAATATCATGTTGGAAATTTCTTGGGACATTTTGGTGGAAATATAATTTACATTTCAAATATTTTCCTGTCAAAACCTTAAGATAAAAAATTACCAAAGCAATATGAACCACTCTAAAGTAGTTTCACAAGAAATTTCACTGAAGAAAGAGTTGCAGTCTATTCTTTGTGGTATACAAGACCTATCCTTAAAATTAGACAAACTGGACTCCAAAGTCAACACAACAAAAGAATATGAATGTAAATAACCAAAATCTATGCAGGCTGTTTTCACAAGCTTCTAGTCGGTTTGAGTGATTAGTGAGAGTTTGTAATCCGTTAATGAGGTTTTTACAGTGAATGTGGTGGAAATGTAAGTAATTTACATAGGCAAAATAATATATATATATTTTTTTATATTTTTATATTATATTATATTTTTATATTTTTTTATATTAAAAAAATAAAAAAAATTAAAATAATTTACATAGGCAAAATAATATAGGTACTGGTTCATAACCTTTTTGCAAAGTATAATAAATACAGGTAATCTGTTTGTTATACAATGTTGTACATATAGGATATGATTGTTATTCTGGTTAAATTACAGGTACATGTACCTTTAAAAGACATTACTCATAACACAGAGTTTCTTAATTCATATACATATTTTAAGTATTAAGAATGGTCTGAGCATATCTTCAATATGATAGTTAATATATAAATAAATGTTATATGTAATAAATGTTGTTGTTGTTTGTCTTTTCGGCTTTTCCCGGTTAGGGGTCGCCACAGAGGAACTCTGGTCCGCTAATGATTGGCAGTAGATTTTTTATGGTGCCGAGTTGCCAGCCCAAAGCCCAACCTTCAGAGAAGGCACGTCCATTCACGCATGTCTTTCGGAGGCCACTCGACCACGGGGAGGACATGCAGACTCCACACAGAAGGCACTCCAGCCATGAATCAAACAGGAGAACCTCTTGCTCTGAGGCAACATCGCTACCGCTGTACCACTGCATCTGTTATGTGTAATTAATGCTAATTATTATAAATGAATAGTTATTTAAAGTTCTTATGTCTGATAGGTCTTTTTATATATTAACCTTGTTGTGTAGTTTTTTAGTTTGTTTTCTAGTAATTTAACATCTTTTTAAAAAAGTGTAAAATATTTATTTAGAAAATTTCAGTTTATTTACATAGAAGTAGTAGCAACAATGTGATTGGCTGTGTTATGGTGTTGTTAGTAAGCAGATTGTATGAACTTTTCCTCAAGCCTGAAATACTTTATTCCATGTTGGAAGTTAAAAATGCATCATCTTTATTGTATTTGTCCATAACAAGTTGTTCTTTTGTTAGCATAATGTTTAATGCACTAAATCATTTCATAGTAGTTTCTATACCTATTGTTCCAATACATGCCAGCATATAAACGCCTTTTAAATATAAGTGGGTTAAATAACCCTTTAAAGGGGGATAGTTTAAATAAGTATTTAACGCTACATAAAGCAGACATTGTTTTCTACAGGAAACCCGTTTATTGACTAAAGATTTAAATCAATTTGTAATAGATTATTCCATTTTAATTGGCTCAAAAACAACAGGTGTTCTTATTCTCTGGGGAATAAAAACACCAGGTCTACCTAAAATAGTGGATTCCTAATCTGACAAGAATAGTATGATGGGATTGATGGTAATAGTAATTGATAAAAATAATACTATACCCTTATAAATGCCTATTGGATCCCTGGGACTGATTCTAAAAGAGTTAAGAAATACTTAGATATTGTAACACTGTACTCTGAAGGAGAAATGTTGATAGCTGGTGATTTTAACTGCATCCTATCAGACAAAGACACTAGAAATGTTAAACAAATCTGGCTGTCTTCGGTAGTGAAACATTTAAATCATTATATTAATACAAAGAATATGAGAGACATATCAGATTTAAAACTAGATGGTGCTTTAAAATATGCTCAGTATTCTCAATGTATTATTCTCCAAAATAGAGGAGGTACTAATGGTTTAATGTTCCTTATCTGATCACAATGCTATTACATTTAAATTAATTTTAAGTCCAAACAATTTAATTTCTTGCCAAAGACTCCTGGCACATATAACTAAAATAAAAGGTTTAATGAATGGTTAGTAAAAGAGATAAATCAATTTGTGGAATTTAACAGTAATGGTGAGGTCACTGTTGTCATACTTAGGGGCACTTTAAAAGCTTACTTACATGGTAAAGTAAAGAACTGGTATATTTGTAAAAGAAAGGAATGGGGGTAAAGAGTTAAAAGCTCTCCAAGATGAAATTTATAAAATTAAACCTTAAACCCAAAAATAAAGCTGCAAGCACACAGTTGAAAAATCTATATCAGAAATACCTAGAAATCTTACAACAGAAGATTTCCATTAATCTAGAAAAAAATTAAATTACAGTCATATTCAATAAACCCTAAGAGCCTTCACAGAATAGCAATTAGATCAAAAATATGAATAAAATAAACTATATCAAGGAGATTGTTTATAAAGAAGGAAATAAGACTATTAAAGCTACATATCTGAAATACAGTAGATATAAAAAGTGTACACCCCCTGTTAAAATGACAGGTTTTTGTGATATAAAAAATGAGACCACAATAAATAATTTCAAAACTTTTCCCACCTTTAATGTGACCTATAACCTGTACAATTCAATTGAAAAACAAACAAATCTGCTAGGGGAAAAATATAAAAAATAAAAAGTGTACAATACACTGGTTGCATAAGTGTGCACACCCTTAAACTAACACTTTGTTGTGTGTGCACATTTGTTGAAGCACCTTTTGATTTAATTACAGCAGTCAGTCTTCTTGGGTATACACCTTCCATCAATTAAAGATAGACTCTGATTAACCCCAAATAAAGTTCAGCTGGTCTAGTAGGGTTTTTATGACATTTACTCAGTTGCCTGATACAGCAAAAGCCATGGTTCACATGGAGCTTACAAAGCATTAAAGGGATCTCATTGTTGAAAGGTATCAGTCAGGAGAAGGGTACAAAAAAATTTCACAGCATTGGATATACCATGGAACACAGTGAAGACAGTCATCAAAAAGTGGAGAAGATATGGGACAACAGTCACATTGCAAAGAACTGGATGTCCCTCCAAAATTGAGGAAAAGACAAGATAAAAACTGGTCAGGAAGGCTGCTAAAAAACCTACAACAATACTGAAGGAGCTGCAGGAATTTCTGACAAGTACTAGTTGTGTACTACATGTGACAACAATCTCCCGTATTCTCCATATGTCTGGGCTATGGGGTAGGGTTGCAAGATGGAAGCATTTTCTTACACAGAGAAACATCCAGGCCCAGCTAAAGTTTGCAAAACAATACATCAAGTCTCCCAAAAGCATGCTGGAAAATGTGTTATGGTCTGATGAGACCAAACTTTTTGGCCACAATTCCAAAAGGTACATTTGGCGCAAAAACACTTCACATCACCAGAAAAACACCATCCCCATGGTGAAGCATGGTGGTGGCAGTATCATACTTTGGGTTGTTTTTCTTCAGCTGGAACTGGGCCTTTAGTCAAAGTGGAGGGAATTATGAACAGTTCCAAATACCAGTCACTTTTGGCCCAAAACCTTCAGGCATCTCCTAGAAAGCTGAAGATGAAGAGGAATTTCAACTTTCAACATGACAATGACACCAAGCATACATCCAAATTAACAAAAGAATGGCTTCACCAGAAGAAAATTAAAGTTTTGCAATGGCCCAGCCAGAGCCCAGACCTTACTCCAATAGAAAATCTGTGGAGTGACCTGAAGAGGGCTGTGCACAAGAGGTGCCCTTGCAATCTGAAAGATTTGGAGTGTTTTTGCAAGGAAGAGTGGGCAAATATTACCAAGTCAAGATGTGCTATGCTGATAGACTCCTACCCAAGAAGACTAAATGCTGTAATTAAATCAAAAGGTGTTTTAACAAAGTGTTAGTTTAAAAGTGTGCACACAAAACAAAGTATTAGTTTAAGGGTGTGCACACTTATGCAACTAGCATATTGTACATTTTTTATTTTCCCCTAAAATATTTGTTTGTTTTTTAATTGAATTGTACAGGTTATAGGTCACATTAAAGGTGGGAAAAGTTTTGAAATTATTTATTGTGGTCTCATTTTCTTATATCACAAAAACGTGGCATTTTAACAGGGGTGTGCACACTTTTTGTATCCACTGTATATATTAAAATATTTTAGCAAATATTATGAAGAAATTAATAAAACAAAATCAAACTTGACTAACATCAACTTATTGGATAGTTTAAAAAAAAAACATACATAATAAATTAGCAAAAGTACAGAAAAGCAAGATTGGTAAGTCTTTTTCCTTTAAGGAATTAAATGACCAAATTTACATTCTTAAACCTAATAAAGCACCAGCTATGGATGGGATAATTCCTGAGCTATATAAACTTTTACTTGACAATATTTAAAAAAAAATGATTAAATGCTTTTGAAGAAGTTGACTACATCTAATATTCACCCATCATGGAGATAGTCTCTTATTACACCAATTTTAAAATCAGATAAGGACCCTGCTTTTATGTTCTTCTTACTGACCTATATCACTTTTAAATGTAGATTGCAAGATTTTCATGTCTATATTAGCAAAAATATTAAATCAAATGGTCACTGGTTTAGTAAATGAAGATCAGACTGGGATTATAGTTAATAGGGAAGTTCAAGATAATATAATAAGACTCTTTTCTTTGATTGATATGGCAAACAAAAATAGAAAAGAGTTATCCATAATAAGCTTAAATATGGATAGAGCTTTTGACTCTGTGAATTGGTCATACTTGTTCAGAGTACTAAATGAATATAACTTTTCCACTGATTTCATACAGTTAATTAAAAAACTTTATGATAACTCAGTTTCTTTTGTCAAAATAGGCTGCTTTATATCTAGCCCCTTTAATATCTTAAAAGGTGCCAAACAGGGATACCCTTTATCCCCTTTGCTATTTGCACTTATTATGGAGCCATTTCCTAACTATATAAGATATAAGATAAACATTAAAGGTTTTAAAATAAATGAAAAATTTTATTCTAAAATTCAGCTTTTTGCTGATGACATTCTGTTCACAAGTGGTAATATTGAACACTCATTGAATCATATAGTTAGATCTATGGGTTATTTTGAAAAAAAACTCAGGTCTGAAATTTAATCACAATAAAAACCTTATAATCAAATGGATAACCACTAAGTTAAACTCTTACAAAAAATTTGGCTGGGAAAATTTGCAGTTAAAATACTTAGGAATTACTATAAAGACTTGTGACGCCCATGCACTGGCCCAGCAATCAAGGAACCTCAATCCTCACCACTAACAGCAGTGAGGGGCATCCACATTGGGAAGGATAGCAAATACACACACACAGTAAAGTACAATTTCCCTTACGAGCATACAGAGATCACAGTCAGTCTGGGGCTGATTTCTCCCTTTCTCTCCAGATCCCCAATAAGACTCCCCACTGGCACAACTATAGTGTCCAGATCTCAGCCTAGTGGTCAATCTAAAACCTCCAGCACCCTCTCTGTCCAACCAGTGCTTTGTGTCCCTGCCCAAGTAGCTGACACACACACATACACACACTTTGAGATATGAGTTATATACAAACACACAGACACTCCTGGGGAAGGCTGGCACAGGTTCTCCAGCTATGCCTCTTCTGCCCAGACTATATGGTAGCACCACTTGCCACCAACCACTCATATCAGCTACTAATAAGGCCCTTATCAAAGGGTGTCCAATTATTACTGTACAATATTATTATCCAAATGGTTAGTGTGGCGAACAGCAAGGCTTATTTGGAGTGTTTTAGACTGTATCACTATATACATGCAATGTACTCTGTAGCTTAAATTATCTCCACATAAAACAGCTACAGTTGAAAGGGTTAAAAATATTTAATAATAAATAATAAGAACACAAGAGAATACTTCTTACTACACAGTGCTAGTCAAGAGTTCAGAGATCACAGAGAAATACTTAAAATAATACAGTAGAAACGTTCTGACATCAGTACAGAAAACAGCTAGACTAGACTTCCTATTTCCTATATATATCTAAGAGCAAACACAGTTCCAAAATATTAAAGAAAAATACTGGTGAAGCAAACCAAAGCAGAACAGGAGCATCAAGAACAAACGTTTATTGTGAGTGCTTTCACGGCTATCAATGCCGCTTCATCAGACAATCAAAGAACACTGCTATTCACATTATTTAAATAGGTTTTGACCAATAAAATTCAAGAATCAATGAAACAATCAAAAATCATATGATGCTTCAATAAAAATAAAGTACATAAAATCACACAATAAATATCACATACACTACCTAAAAACTCTATTCTTTAGTACTGGTTTGATACATACCTTATCATTTAGACTTTTACCTTTGCTGCCCCTCATCCTCATTATCCATTTTAATTCACAAGTGTCAACCCTATTTTTAATGTCACCTCCCCATACATCAACATTTATTACTTCTGTTGCCAAGAACCTGAAGTTCTGTTCGAGTCCATGTGTATTAACATGTTTGGCCAGGGTGTTTGTGCATATTGAATTATTTATACTATAAATATGTTCTCTGATTCTGTCGCGTAACCTGCGATCAGTTTTGCCTATATAAAAACTAGAGCAGACTTGACACACAGCCAAATAAACCAGATGACTCATGTCACAGTTAACTCTGGTCTCAAAACAATAGAAGATTTCCTTTCATCAGACATCTCTGCTCCGAGTTTTGAGATCAAACAATTATACAATGATTGACTTATCAGTTTTCTTCCAGCAGAGTGCAACGTGGTTACATTTCTGAAGTTCAACATTTACCATAATTTTCTTACATTTAAGAGAACAAGCCTGTGGCTTATATTAATATTTTTAAATGACAGAATTATCTACAAAACTTCTATCTGGCTAGGCTGCCTAATTGATACAATACCCACATTAACAGACAATTGCAATAAATTATTTTTCACATCTGAGGATAGACTTACATTGATCAAAATGATAATCTTACCAAAAATCTTATTCTTTAGTCAGTCATTAAATTTTCCCCCTTCTAAAAAGTTTTAAAAAATAAACTCTGTTTTATTAAAGTTCTTATGGTATCCCAAAAAAGCAAGATTCTCCACAGACTGGCAAATCAAAAGTTGGAAGGAGGGAGGCACTGGTTTCCCCAGTATTGACTCATATTCTAAATCTGTAATTATTAAAGTAATACTCTAGTGGCTTGACTCCTCTTATGCTTCCTGTTGGAAACCAATACATGAAAATATACGACTAGATAATTACAAATCTATAATAGAAACATATGCAAAGTTGGACATCAATAGCTTTTTTGTGGGGGGGGGACTATAAATGAAAAACAAGTTTACTCTACCCTTTCATCAATCAAGTTATATTAATATTCGATTTATGAATTCTAATTATCTAATCAAAGATCTACTAATGGTATTAATTCCTATAGCTTTTACAAATAGATGATTAATATCTTTTAATACATGGAAAATGTTTGACTTAAAGAAGAGTAATTTAATTTATTGGTATCAATTTCTGAATGGGAATAAAATGCACTCAGCTGATTATCTGATTGCTAGATACAGTCTGGAAAGTAGTAGTTGGTTAAATATACAAACCTGTAAGGAATATTCAAGACAAAATAAAATAGCATTAGACATACAAACTCAAACAATTCCAAAAATCCTAGACTTGTTTTTGAATATAAATAATAATCCATATAAAGCTTAGTCACACTTGTCAATCATATATAAGATTACTAGAACTGAATTTGTTCCCCCTGAATTGTCTTACTGGAGTTACTCAGCAAAATAAAGAAGAATTTTCTGAGAAAAGTAAGAAACTATCTTTAAAATCTGCAGGAAGATCAATATCTTCTCTATATTGGTAGATGTATACAGAGAAATTTTTACACAGATAACACCTCACAAAATTACTATTATATATAAATCAGAAAAAATGAAATGCTGGAGATGTAATGAAGCCCTTGATGCATATAGGATTGATATGGTCATAGAATGCAACATAGGGTCATTTTTCTGGACTGATTTTAAAAGCGTTTGCCAAGCGTTGTGGTCAGATAATTGTATTATTACAGATTCCTTGATGATGCTCCAACCCCAGACATTATTCCAGTATCACAAATACCTCTTCTTTCGTCTGTCCTAGCTATTGCTAGGAAAGTTATAACTAAAAACTGGAAATGCAAAACTAGTCTCTCTTTTACTACTGAATTTATCTGTCTAGCCAAATCTGTTTTTAAAAATGAATTATTGACCATAAAAATGAGAACTAGAAGTCTAACTCATTGATATATAGCCTGGCAGAAATGTATTAAAGGTTTTGTCTATATAATTCTTGTTATGGACTTTTGTATATAGTTTTTTTTTTAATTGTTGAATTATTGGTGGACTATGTAAAATCAAATTAAAACTTTAAAAAATTGAATAATAATAATAATAATAATAATAATAATAATCCATACCCTGTAGACTATTTGACTCTCTAATTCTATTTAAATTAGAGTTAGAAATGCTTAGCAAACACATACCCCACTGCTTGTCCATTTCCTGGCTAAAACAAATTTACTCAAAACATCTGCTACCCACAACAGGTTATTAATTACCATTCCTTTGGGATTATGTGGTAAAATATATTTTTCATAATCAAGACTTCTTTTCTCAACTCCTTCTTCTCCCCTGGCTTCACAGGCCCTCCACTATTATCTCCCTATATATCTGTATGCCTCTTCTGTTACCTTATTCCCTCCTGCCATTTTTCACTGCTATTTTACCATTGTTATTCTATAATTAAACCCCCCCCCCTACTTTTTCATAAAATAATCTGTTTTTTCTTTTCCCTTCCTTTACCACAGTAGTGCATATGCATGCTACCTTAAGTGCAATAAATTGTCCTGCACAGTTTTCACTATCAATCTGATTCATCTCAAGATAATGTATCTTTTGACTATGTCATAATGTAACACTGTTTCTATACTTCCTTACATTTTACACTTCTGTTTGTATAGTATGTGTGTGTTATTGTTTAACATGCCTTATGTGTTTAATTGTAACTATTTTAGCTATTTGTGAATCTTTGTTTTGTACTGGAGCTTTTCTCCATGGGCCTCCACTGAAAATGAGCTTTGCTATACAGTTTGATTATCCCTGTAAACAAATGCAAAATAAATAAAATAGCATAAATAAAATAAAATAATATAATAGTAGCCAGGGACAGTGGAATAAAAGACCAAGACAAATGTCTAATAAACTCCTTACCTTGAAAAAAGAGCAATGAATCAAGAAATACATATCACTTAAAAATACTAAATTGTTTATATGAAATTGAATAAATATCTTTAGGGTACATTTTGTGATGAAGACTTCTCATTTAAAGGTACTACTGCTTCAGAAGCTATTATTAAGTTGTTGGTTTAAGAACTAACACAATTCCTGTTGGGGAAGAGGAACCTCATTACTATTGCAAAATAAGCACTGTTAGTTCTTTGATTAGGGAAAGTATGAGTCGCTACTACTTGGTGTGTTAAATGTTTAGGAAGCAACATTTAAGTGTTTTCTATTCTTTAACAGAACAGTGAAAACTGAAATCATCCACAAGGGTAAACTTTTGTATTTTCAAAAGTAGAAACTAAGATAGTGGTGTGTTTAGTGAGATTTTTAGAGTTTGGTGGTACACAAAAGGAACCAACCTTAAGCTTAAGACATCTCCCAGCAGGATATTCATATAGAATTAAATATGGGAATAGAAAGGGTGATAGTTGGCTGACACTGTCATCTGCTTTAAGGTGTTAGATGCACACTACCATCAGCTGGCGTCCTTAAACCAAAATGGGTCTTGATTGTGCAGATGATCCAAAGGCAGATGAAACTACACATTAGCTACATACACATAGGGTGATAACCATTAGTGAGCTATGTACATGTAGGCTGAAACTACTAACACATAGGGTGATAACCGTTTGTGGGCTATGTACATGTAGGCTGAAACTACTAACACATAGGGTGATAACCATTACAGAGCTATATACATGTAGGCTGAAACTACATACGCATAGGGTGATAACCATTAGTGAGCTATGTACATGTAGGCTGAAACTACATACACATATGGGTGATAACCATTAGTGAGATATGTACATGTACGCTGAAACTACTAACACATAGGGTGATAACCGTTAGTGGGCTATGTACATGTAGGATGAAACTACTAACACAGGGGTGATAACCATTACAGAGCCATATACATGTAGGCTGAAACTACATATGCATAGGGTGAAAACCATTAGTGAGCTATGTACATGTAGGCTGAAACTACTAACACATAGGCTGATAACCATTACAGAGCTATGTACATGTAGGCTGAAACTACATACACATAGGGTGATTCCATTACTGACCTATGTACATGTAGGCTGAAACTACTAACACATAGGGTGATAACCATTACAGAGCTATGTACATGTAGGCTGAAACTACACACACATAGGGTGATAAACATTAGTGAGCTATGTACATGTAGGCTGAAACTACATACACATAGGGTGATAAAATTACTGACCTATGTACTGTAGGCTGAAACTACACACACATAGGGTGATAACCATTAATGACATATGCACATGTAGGCTGAAACTACATACACATAGAGTGATAAACATTATTGAGCTGTGCACATGTAGGCTGAAACTACATACACATAGGGTGATTCCATTACGGACCTATGTACACGTAGGCTGAAACTACATACACATAGGGTGATAACCGTTAGTGAACTATGTAAATGTAGGCTGAAACTACTAACACATAGGGTGATAACCATTATAGAGCTATGTACATGTAGGCTGAAACTACATAAACATAGGGTGGTAACCATTACCGACCCATGTACATGTAGGCTGAAACTACATATGCATAGGGTGATAACCATTAATGACCTATGTACATGTAGGCTGAAACTACATACACATAGGGTGATAAACATTAGTGAGCTATGTACACGTAGGCTGAAACTACATACATGTAGGGTGTTTCCATTACTGACCTATGTACATGTAGGCTGAAACTACATACACATAGTGTGATAACCGTTAGTGAACTATGTACATGTAGGCTGAAACTAGTAACACATAGGGTGATAACCATTACAGAGCTATGTACATGTAGGCTGAAACTACATATGCATAGGGTGATAACCATTAATGACATATGTACATGTAGGCTGAAACTACATACACATAGGGTGATAAACATTAGTGAGCTATGTACTTGTAGGCTGAAACTACATACACATAGGGTGATTCCATTACTGACCTATGTACATGTAGGCTGAAACTACATACACATAGGGTGATAACCATTACTGACCTATGTAGACTGAAACTACATACATATAGGGTGATAACCATTAGTGAGCTATGTACATGTAGGCTGAAACTACATACACATAGGGTGGTAACCATTACTGACCTATGTACATGTAGGCTGAAACTACTTACACATAGGGTGATCCCATTACTGACCTATGTACATGTAGGCTGAAACTACATACACATAGGGTGATAACCATTACTGACCTATGTAGGTTGAAACTACATACACATAGGGTGATAACCGTTAGTGAGCTATGTACATGTAGGCTGAAACTACATACACATAGGGGGACAACCATTACTGACCAATGTATATGTAGGCTGAAACTACATACACATAGGGTGATAACCACTAGTGAGCTATGTACATGTAGGCTGAAACTACATACACATAGGGTGGTAACCATTACTGACCTATGTACATGTAGGCTGAAACTACTTACACATAGGGTGATAACCATTACAGATATATGTACTTGTAGGTTGAAACTACATACGCATAGGGTGATAACCATTAATGACCTATGTACATGTAGGCTGAAATTACATACACATAGGGTGATAAACATTAGTGACCTATGTACATGTAGGCTAAAACTACATACACATAGGGTGATTCCATTACTGACCTATGTACATGTAGGCTGAAACTACGTATGCATAGGGTGATAACCATTAGAGAGCTATGTACATGTAGGCTGAAACTACATACACATAGGGTGATAACCATTACTGACCTATGTAGGCTGAAGCTACATACACATAGGGTGATAACCGTTATTGAGCTATGTGCATGTAGGCTGAAACTACATACACATTGGGTGATACCCGTTACTGACCTATGTACATGTAGGCTGAAACTACATACACATAGGGTGATAACCATTATTGGCATAGGTACATGTAGGCTGAAACTACATACACATAGGGTGATAACCATTACTGATCTATGTACATGTAGTCTAAAACTACATACACATAGAGTGATAACCATTACTGACCTATGTACATGTAGGCTGAAACTACATACACATAGGGTGATAACCATTACTGACCTATGTACATGTAGGCTGAAACTACATACACATAGAGTGATAACCATTACTGACCTATGTACATTTATGCTGAAACTACAAACATATAAGGTGATAACCATTACTGACCTATGTACATGTAGGCTGAAACTACATACACATAGGGTGATAACCATTACTGACCTATGTACATGTGGGCTGAAACTTCATACACATAGATGATAACCGTTAGTGAGCTATGTACATGGAGGCTGAAACTACATACACATAGGGTGATAACCATTAGTGAGCTATGTACATGTAGGCTAAAACTGCATACCCATAGGGTGATAACCATTACAGAGCAATGTACATGTAGGCTGAAACTACATACACATAGGGTGATAACAATTACTGAGCTATGTACATGTAGGCTGAAACTACATACACATAGAGTGATAACCATTAATGACTTATGTAGGCTGAAACTACATACACATTGGGTGATAACCATTAGTGAGCTATGTACATGTAGGCTGAAACTACATACACATAGGGTGGTAACCATTACTGACCTATGTACATGTAGGCTGAAACTACTTACACATAGGGTGATAACCATTACAGAGCTATGTACATGTAGGCTGAAACTACATACACATAGGGTGATAACCATTACTGACCTATGTAGGCTGAAACTACATACACATAGGGTGATAACCGTTAGTTAGCTATGTACATGTAGGCTGAAACTACATACACATAGGGGGATAACCATTACTGACCTATGTACATGTAGGCTGAAACTACATACACATAGGGTGATAACCATTACTGACCTATGTACATGTAGGCTGAAACTACATACACATAGGGTGGTAACCTTTACTGACCTATGTACATGTAGGCTGAAACTACTTACACATAAGGTGATAACCATTACAGAGCTATGTATTTGTAGGCTGAAACTACATACGCATTGGGTGATAACCATTAATGACCTATGTACATGTAGGCTGAAATTACATACACATAGGGTGATAAACATTAGTGAGCTATGTACATGTAGGCTAAAACTACATACACATAGGGTGATTCCATTACTGCCCTATGTACATGTAGGCTGAAACTACATATGAATAGGGTGATAACCATTAGTGAGCTATGTACATGTAGGCTGAAACTACATACACATAGGGTGATAACCATTACTGACCTATGTAGGCTGAAGCTACATACACATAGGGTGATAACCATTAGTGAGCTAGGTACATGTAGGCTGAAACTACATACACATAAGGGGATAACCATTACTGACCTATGTACATGTAGGCTGAAACTACATACACATAGGGTGATAGTTATTGAGCTATGTGCATGTAGGCTGAAACTACATACACATTGGGTGATACCCGTTACTGACCTATGTACATGTAGGCTGAAACTACATACACATAGGGTGATAACCATTATTGGCATAGGTACATGTAGGCTGAAACTACATACACATAGGCTGCTAACCATTACTGATCTATGTACATGTAGGCTAAAACTACATACACACAGGGTGATAACCATTACTGACCTATGTACATGTAGGTTGAAACTACATACACATAGGGTGATAACCATTACTGACCTATGTACATGTAGGCTGAAACTACATACACATAGAGTGATAACCATTACTGACCTATGTACATTTATGCTGAAACTACATACATATAAGGTGATAACCATTACTGACCTATGTACATGTAGGCTGAAACTACATACACATAGGGTGATAACCATTACTGACCTATGTACATGTAGGCTGAAACTTCATACACATAGATGATAACCGTTAGTGATCTATGTACATAGAGGCTGAAACTACATACACATAGGGTGATAACCATTAGTGAGCTATGTACAGGTAGGCTAAAACTGCATACCCATAGGGTGATAACCATTACAGAGCAATGTACATGTAGGCTGAAACTACATACACATAGGGTGATAACAATTACTGAGCTATGTACATGTAGGCTGAAACTACATACACATAGAGTGATAACCATTAATGACCTATGTAGGCTGAAACTACTTACACATAGGGTGATCCCATTACTGACCTATGTACATGTAGGCTGAAACTACATACACATAGGGTGATAACCATTACTGACCTATGTAGGTTGAAACTACATACACATAGGGTGATAACCGTTAGTGAGCTATGTACATGTAGGCTGAAACTACATACACATAGGGGGACAACCATTACTGACCAATGTATATGTAGGCTGAAACTACATACACATAGGGTGATAACCATTAGTGAGCTATGTACATGTAGGCTGAAACTACATACACATAGGGTGGTAACCATTACTGACCTATGTACATGTAGGCTGAAACTACTTACACATAGGGTGATAACCATTACAGATATATGTACTTGTAGGTTGAAACTACATACGCATAGGGTGATAACCATTAATGACCTATGTACATGTAGGCTGAAATTACATACACATAGGGTGATAAACATTAGTGACCTATGAACATGTAGGCTAAAACTACATACACATAGGGTGATTCCATTACTGACCTATGTACATGTAGGCTGAAACTACGTATGCATAGGGTGATAACCATTAGAGAGCTATGTACATGTAGGCTGAAACTACATACACATAGGGTGATAACCATTACTGACCTATGTAGGCTGAAGCTACATACACATAGGGTGATAACCGTTATTGAGCTATGTGCATGTAGGCTGAAACTACATACACATTGGGTGATACCCGTTACTGACCTATGTACATGTAGGCTGAAACTACATACACATAGGGTGATAACCATTATTGGCATAGGTACATGTAGGCTGAAACTACATACACATAGGGTGCTAACCATTACTGATCTATGTACATGTAGTCTAAAACTACATACACATAGAGTGATAACCATTACTGACCTATGTACATGTAGGCTGAAACTACATACACATAGGGTGATAACCATTACTGACCTATGTACATGTAGGCTGAAACTACATACACATAGAGTGATAACCATTACTGACCTATGTACATTTATGCTGAAACTACAAACATATAAGGTGATAACCATTACTGACCTATGTACATGTAGGCTGAAACTACATACACATAGGGTGATAACCATTACTGACCTATGTACATGTGGGCTGAAACTTCATACACATAGATGATAACCGTTAGTGAGCTATGTACATGGAGGCTGAAACTACATACACATAGGGTGATAACCATTAGTGAGCTATGTACATGTAGGCTAAAACTGCATACCCATAGGGTGATAACCATTACAGAGCAATGTACATGTAGGCTGAAACTACATACACATAGGGTGATAACAATTACTGAGCTATGTACATGTAGGCTGAAACTACATACACATAGAGTGATAACCATTAATGACTTATGTAGGCTGAAACTACATACACATTGGGTGATAACCATTACTGACATATGTACATGTAGGCTGAAACTACATACACATAGGGTGATAACCATTACTGACCTATGTAGGCAGAAACTACATACATATAGGGTGATAACCATTAGTGAGCTATGTACATGTAGGCTGAAACTACATACACATAGGGTGGTAACCATTACTGACCTATGTACATGTAGGCTGAAACTACTTACACATAGGGTGATAACCATTACAGAGCTATGTACATGTAGGCTGAAACTACATACACATAGGGTGATAACCATTACTGACCTATGTAGGCTGAAACTACATACACATAGGGTGATAACCGTTAGTTAGCTATGTACATGTAGGCTGAAACTACATACACATAGGGGGATAACCATTACTGACCTATGTACATGTAGGCTGAAACTACATACACATAGGGTGATAACCATTACTGACCTATGTACATGTAGGCTGAAACTACATACACATAGGGTGGTAACCTTTACTGACCTATGTACATGTAGGCTGAAACTACTTACACATAAGGTGATAACCATTACAGAGCTATGTATTTGTAGGCTGAAACTACATACGCATTGGGTGATAACCATTAATGACCTATGTACATGTAGGCTGAAATTACATACACATAGGGTGATAAACATTAGTGAGCTATGTACATGTAGGCTAAAACTACATACACATAGGGTGATTCCATTACTGCCCTATGTACATGTAGGCTGAAACTACATATGAATAGGGTGATAACCATTAGTGAGCTATGTACATGTAGGCTGAAACTACATACACATAGGGTGATAACCATTACTGACCTATGTAGGCTGAAGCTACATACACATAGGGTGATAACCATTAGTGAGCTAGGTACATGTAGGCTGAAACTACATACACATAAGGGGATAACCATTACTGACCTATGTGCATGTAGGCTGAAACTACATACACATAGGGTGATAGTTATTGAGCTATGTGCATGTAGGCTGAAACTACATACACATTGGGTGATACCCTTTACTGACCTATGTACATGTAGGCTGAAACTACATACACATAGGGTGATAACCATTATTGGCATAGGTACATGTAGGCTGAAACTACATACACATAGGCTGCTAACCATTACTGATCTATGTACATGTAGGCTAAAACTACATACACACAGGGTGATAACCATTACTGACCTATGTACATGTAGGTTGAAACTACATACACATAGGGTGATAACCATTACTGACCTATGTACATGTAGGCTGAAACTACATACACATAGAGTGATAACCATTACTGACCTATGTACATTTATGCTGAAACTACATACATATAAGGTGATAACCATTACTGACCTATGTACATGTAGGCTGAAACTACATACACATAGGGTGATAACCATTACTGACCTATGTACATGTAGGCTGAAACTTCATACACATAGATGATAACCGTTAGTGATCTATGTACATAGAGGCTGAAACTACATACACATAGGGTGATAACCATTAGTGAGCTATGTACAGGTAGGCTAAAACTGCATACCCATAGGGTGATAACCATTACAGAGCAATGTACATGTAGGCTGAAACTACATACACATAGGGTGATAACAATTACTGAGCTATGTACATGTAGGCTGAAACTACATACACATAGAGTGATAACCATTAATGACCTATGTAGGCTGAAACTACATACACATAGGGTGATAACCATTACTGACCTATGTACATGTAGGCTGAAACTACATACATTTAGAGTGATAACAATTACTGACCTATGTACATGTAGGCTGAAACTACAAACATATAAGGTGATAACTATTACTGACCTATGTACATGTAGGTTGAAACTACATACACATAGGGTGATAACTATTACTGACCTATGTACATGTAGGCTGAAACTACATACACATAGGGTGATAACCATTACTGAGTTATGCACATGTAGGCTGAAACTACATACACAAAGGGTCATAACCATTACTGACCTATGTACATGTAGCCTGAAACTACATACATATAGGGTGATAACCATTAGTGAGCTATACACATGTAGGCTGAAACTACATACACATAGGGTGATAACCATTACTGACCTATGTATTTGTAGGCTGAAACTACATACACATAGAGGATAACCATTAGTGAGCTATGTACATGTAGACTGAAACTACATACACATAGGGTGATAACCATTACTGACCTATGTACATGTAGGCTGAAACTACATACACAAAGGGTGATAACTGTCACAGAGCAATGTACATGTAGGCTGAAACTACATACACATAGGGTGATAACCATTACTGAGCTATGCACATGTAGGCTGAAACTACCTACACATAGGGTGATAAGCATTACTGACCTATGTACATGTAGGCTGAAACTGCATACACATAGGGTGATAACCATTAGTGAGCTATGCACATGTAGGCTGAAACTACATACACATGGGGTGATAACCATTACAGAGCTATGTACATGTAGGCTGAAACTACATAAACAAAGGGCGATAACCGTTAGTGAGCTATGTACATGTAGGCTGAAACTACATACACATAGGGTGATAACCATTACTGACCTATGTACAAGTAGGCTGAAACTACATACACATAGGGTGATAACCGTTACTGACCTATGCACATTTAAGCTAAAACTACATACACATAGGGTGATAACCATTACTGACCTATGTACATGTAGGCTGAAACTTCATACACATAGGGTGATAACCGTTACAGAGCTATGTGCATGTAGGTTGAAACTACATACACATAGGGTGATAACCATTAGTGAGCTATGTCCATGTAGGCTGAAAAACATATCTGAGCTATGAATGCATATTCTGAAAAAAACTTAGCAAGTAGTGTGCATGTAGTATGAAAAATAAAGCCAATGGAAAAACCAACAAAATTGTCTTTCTGTGTATATCAGATCCTCCACAAACCCAATTTGTTTATTCATTCATCAATTCATTTGTTCATTCATTCATAAACTCATTCATTCATGTATGCATTGACTGAGTAAGCAAGTGAGTGAGTGAATGATTGACTTATTGCATAACTGCATTTGTTGACTAGAAAGTTTTATCTGGAATGGACCCATTTTCAGTGGATTCACAGATGAAAAACGTCCAGTGCATGTTAAAAGAATGAAGAGTATTAAGAAGCAAAGATAAACTTATACAATTAGATATGAAAATTGCAGTACCAGTTACAATAACCAATTTTATTTATATTTTTTGTATCAGTTTTAGTACAAGTTAAGGTCCAGCAAAGGACATAGGTTACAGTCATAAATACATTGTTATGCACAGTGATTAAATATAAAAAGTACACTGTCAGTACTGATTCATCATCTTCATTGTATGCATGGGTTCAGGTTGTTGTATCAGCTGTCAAAACTTCTAGTGACTCACATCTGCTCTCCTGCCTTCTTCATCATGTCTGACCGTCACAGATGCTCTGTCATCCACTCCATCCATTTCTGGCTGGACATCCTTGTTTTTTCTTGCCATCTTCCTCTCTCCAAGAACTTCTTTACTAAACCTACTTCTGCTTTCCTGTGTGAGTAGCAGTGCCACTAGCAATAACAAAGAGTTATTTACAATATTTTTGAGTACAGATCAGTAGAAGGTAGACAAGTGAGTGACATACAGGAAAGTACAGTTGTGCAAGTAAACGTACTGTATTAGATGCTCAAATGATCATTGCTGTAGTAACCTAAGCTATATGGATTATATCCTGCATAGGCTATAACAGCCAGCCAGCTTCCAAAACTTCAGGGCACCTTCCACATGCCCAAACTGTTAGTCAGTCCAAGCTGAGCTAAGCTAAAAAACAGGTTTGGATACCAAGCCCTTTAGAACTTTCCTGCCAACTGAGAGAGGGAGGCTGATCCCTGAAAGGACATTGCTAGGAATAAGAAAAAATAGATGTGCAAACTCTGGCATAAAATACACATGAAAAACAAGTGGGATGGAGAGAGAGTGGCTACTGCAACCATGGTCATTCAAACATTTACTGTTATGGTAAGTGCAGCTTTACACGACTTTGCTATGTTTATCATGTTGATCAGTGCTACAGTAGCCTAAGCTACATGGGCTAAGAACAACTGACCCACAGAAGGAATCCAGCTTGTAGCACTTTGTAAATGTATGTCCTAGCAAAGCCTGACTTGGACCTGCAGAAGGAATCCAGCTTGTAGCACTTTGTAAATGTATGTCCTAGCAAAGCCTGACCTGGACCCGCAGAAGGAATCCAGCTTGTAGCACTTTGTAAATGTATGTCCTAGCAAAGCCTGACCTGGACCCGCAGAAGGAATCCAGCTTGTAGCACTTTGTAAATGTATGTCCTAGCAAAGCCTAACCTGGACCTGCAGAAGGAATCCAGCTTGTACCACTTTGTAAATGTATGTACATAGGACCAACTTGCTGCTTCTAGAATACTTCTAAAGTCCAACCCTTTCCAAAATGCCATAGATGAAGCCAAGGCCTTGGTGGAATATGCTTTGACCCTGCCTGGAATAGATTTGTTGTTGTAGGAATAACTAAAGGTAAATAACCTGAGGCAACTATTTGAAAATAGTGTACCTTAACACAGATTGTCTTTTTTTCTTACCTTCAGAAGAAATTAACAACTGGACAGAAATTCTGAAAGGTTTTGTTTTGTCATGATAGAACCTGAGTTGTCTGTGGACATCTAAAGTATGAAGTATCCTTTCCCCCTCATTTTGGGGTTCAGGGGAGAGCACAGAGTTAGACAGTTTAGCTTAAAGTAAACTCAGATACCACTTTAGGTATGAAAGAAGAATTAGTTCTCAAGAAAACCCTATCTCTGTGGAAAAGACATAATGTTAATCCACTATAAGAGATTGCAAGCCAGATAATATTTTGAAGAGGTTTAGAGCAACCAGCAAAACTGTTTTCCATGTTAAGAATTTCAAGTCAGCCAGATGAGCTGGGTCAAATGGAGCAATTGTTAGCATCTATAATGCAAAATTATGATCCCAAGGAGGAGCCACTGGTTTTCTTGGAGATCTCTCATGCAAAACCTCTTTATAAAATATTTTAACATGGGAATGAATTGAAAGAGGAGCAACCATGGGCAGACATGCTGAAATGACTGACAAATTAACCTTGATAGAAGAATAAGACAGGCCATAGGAAAGTAACTCATGCAAATATTATAAAAATAGAGAAATACTAGCTCTGAATGAGTGCTGGTCATGTTGTTTGCACCAAGTAGAAAAGCTTTTCCATTTGTTAGTGTATGATTTTTCTCGTAGCAGGTTTTCTTGTTTTCAGCACATCCTCAGTACAGGTGCCTAAAAGATAGTAAAACACTATCATTCAGTCAGTTAGTCAAACTTGTTCAGGGTTGGGATGTATCAAACACCACTCTTCTTGTGTGAGTAGATCCAGTCTGTGAGGAAGCTTGAGGTAATTGTCACTGACCATTTCCGAAAGAAGAGAGAACCACTGATGGCTGGGCCAGAAGGTTGTCACCACAATGATCCTGAAGGATTTCTTCTGAATCTTCAGATGTACCCCAGATGTCAGTAGAAAGCATGCAAAAGCATACAGTAGCATTCCTGTCCAAGAAAAAGAAAAGGCATCTGTCTGCCTGTCCTTGCATAGAGTCCTGGTGCAGAATTTGCCAGATGATTGTTCAGAGGGGAGGCAAAAAGGTCAACTTGAGGAACTCCCCACAAATGGATCAAATCTTGGAAGACCCCCTGATCTAATTTCCATTCATGAGGGTCTGACTTTGTCTTGATCAATTTGTCTGCATCACAGTTTTGCTCTGATGGAATGTAGTTAAGTGCAGAGTGAGAGCCTGCATAGTGGGTAAGACCTGGTTCCCCCTTGCTTATTTATGTACCACATCATTGTGGCATTGTCTGTAACAACTCTAAGTGGTCCTGGAGACCAAAGGTGATTCAGAGAGTTAAGTGCCTTAATACGGATAAACATGTCCTTTATGTTTATATGGTCTGATGAAGTTTGTTTAATGCAGTAAATGAAAGCGCTCACTTTATATTTTAATTTGGTTTTCAGTGTGGTTTTTTTCTTCCATTTTGTGTTTTTTTTACAAATTTCTGATAGTGCCCAAGTTCAAAATTCTGTCGCTACGCAGGCTGCTACTCCTTCTTGCCATTTGAGTTTTTTGGTTTTTTAATCTTAGATTGAAAAGATGCTTATGATCGCATTCCTAACCCTCCAGACTTCAGATGTTTCTTAAGGTTTTATGTGTCTGGATCACATTATCACTTCTCTGCCTTACCTTTCGGCTATCCACTGCTCCAAGAGTGTTCATACTGTCTAGCTCCAGTTGTACCACATTGTAGGTTACAGGGTAAACACATTTTCAATATTTAGACAACTTACTTATCTTTGCAAACTTTTTTTCAAAGTGTCATGAATTTGAGAGATGTCTACTATGTAGGCTTGGATTCCAACAAAACACTCCAAAGTCTTTTATGATTCATCACTCAGGATTGTGTTCCTGGGGTGTCTGCTGGACACCTTAGTACAAAGAACTTTTCTTTCACAGTTAAAGAATAGATAAATATTTAGATTTATCTCAGAAGTTTTCCACTTATACTTTAGTAATTCCAAGGGAATGCCTCAGGATTCTGTGTTTCATGGCAAGACTCTATGAGAAAGATACAATGGTATCTGAAGTCTCTTTGGTTCCAACACCAACACAAATTATCCTTTCAGATGCCAGTCCTGGGATTTGTGAGAAGAGAAATCACTTAGTGAAGACATGAAATATCCCTGAATCCAGGTCACCCCTTCTTCCCTCCTGCTACAAAGCAGTCAGTCACCACAGACGCCTTGGCTTTGCTCGGGGAGCTGTGCCAAGGGGAAACAAAGTGCAATGTGTGTGGGACATCAAAGACAGACACAAGCACATAAACATAAAGGACATGTTTATCCGTATTAAGGCACTTAACTCTCTGAATCACCTTTGGTCTCTAGGACCACTTAGAGTTGTTACAGACAACTTATCCTTCTCAACATATTTTTATTAACCTCCAAAGCAGAATGACCAAAAACGACATCTCTATCCAAAAATGAATTTAAAATCTCATTTGTTACATCCTCTGGGAAATTCTGAGAGTGCAGCTGGACAAACATCTTCAATACAGTACCAATGGACACAGCCCTGGATATACTATTTACAGAGTCATAAACATACTTTAAACAATGAATAGTGACCTGAGAAATAAAAGAAAATTAAACCACACAAAGTAGATTTTTCCTTGCAAGAAGGAACTGCAGATAAAACATTCCTCATACCTTCACAATTAATCAGAATAAGCTTTAACATATGAGCCTGACAATTCAAAAGTTTAAATATTAAAGTTGCAAAAGCATACTCCTTTTCCCAAATGTATTGATTGTTTTTCCATCTTTGTCAGAAGGGAAATGATTCGAGTGAAAAGAACGTTTGACAGAAGCAGAACTGACTAAACCTGTAGCTTCTGGGTCAGGTCTTGGATGAGTGTATAGAAGTTTGAAAGGCTGAGGAATTTTGTTCTGACCACAGATCTGTTTAAGTCACTACATCACAGATACCAGTACTACTCTATCATGGCCCATGTGGGCATTAATGACCTTAGACGTAGCTCTCTGGACTATATGAAGAGAGGGGTCTATGTCAGAAGATAGAGTTTTCAAAAACTCAAAATTTATATGGATTGAGTTTTCAGAAACTCAAAAGTCATATGGTCGAGATCATATAATCGAGTTTCCAAAAACTATACACAAAAAAACACAAAAATCTACTGCACCCCCCCATGTGACCCCCTGCAAATTATGTATACCATTATATATACCAACTCCAAGATTGCACTACAGTGGAGAAAAGTGGAAGTTTCCCGATCCTCACTGTACTGCGATGTCTAGTCAAAAGCTTCGGGTTTTCAAAAACTAGATCATATGGTCTCAACCATGTGAATGTCAAGATTCTGAAAACTCTTCTGATCATCTGATAGGGACCCAAAGAAAAATATTATTGCTGTCCCTGAATATGTGTCTCAGACAGGTATGTGGCTTGCTTTGAGCAGAATTCTATCTTATGTCCAAACAGCTGGAAGGGCTTCATCAGAACAAAAAAGAATCCATAACCACAGGTGTAAATAATACACATCATTACCATGTTAAAATGCGTAAAAGAAACAAGCAGCTGTGAAATTAAAACACCTGATAAACCAAAATATGAAGTTAAAGAGATACAAATTAAATAAGACAAAATGCAATAGATAAATAAATTATGTTGAACATAATTGATACATTAATTTAATAAATATGAATTTAAAGTTTAGCTGCTCGTTGCTGTCATTTTAAGGAAGTGTGTTATAGACTGCAAATTTGGAACTACCATAGATTCCACCACTACAGAAACATCTTACAAGAGAGTATAACACAGACAAATGACTGGTGCCATAGCCACAGACTAAAACTCAATGCCAAGAAATGCATTATAATGCCTTTTGGAAAACTAGCCACCCAGGTTAATTACTCCATCCCAGCAGTTGGGATGGGAACATATGCAGACAGTAATCTGGCTTTTGACCAACATGTGGCCAAGGTAGTAAGAAAATTATTCTGTGTCATCCAACTTATAAGTATGGGCATGGCATCCAGGTCCAAGGAGGTCATACGGCCACTTTATTTGGCCCTTATCAAATCTATCACTGAGTATAATGCCCCCTTCACCATGTACCTGACCAGACATATGCAACAGTTGGAGAACCCATAAAGGTATCTTACCAGGTGAACCCAAGGTATAAATATATTGTCCTAAACAGATTGCTTTAAAGCCCTATCTCTGTGCTCTGTCTCCTATAGGTTACTGAGAGATGATATATGCCTGGGATATACAACATCCTTGGATCTACTTCTGGTAGACAACCGCAAAATGAACAACATCACAACCACTAGATCCAAGGATTAACATTTTGCTTGTGACATAAATACGACATGTCGGTGAGACAGATATGCGTCTCAGAGGATCCCCATGCTTTGCAACAGGTTCCCCATCTATGTGAAGCAGAGTCTATCCCTAACCCTATTTAAGCATAACCTTGACAAATTTATGGGAAACTGGAAATTCACCCTGGGTCTAGCCCCTCTGTCTCTGATAGACAGAGGCAGACAGTAACTATGCCTAAACTAGCATACCCCCCCCGCACACACACACATAACCTTTAGAAACTTCCTATCTAATTTACCCCTCCTAATAAATGCCAATGCTACATAGGAACACAAATGGGTTGGGTTATGCAGTTAGGCTTACAAAGGCCCTGGTGATCAATAGCCTAGTATATACCTATGAACCTGTGAACCTATATTTACCAACACACTGGATAGATTCCTTGTATTTTATCAACCCTAAAGGCAGACAATTTCCTCTGAAATTTCCGCAGCCTATCCTGGTGTCTGTCTGCTGTTCTCCATATCCCCTCCCATTCCTCACCCACTGCATGTCACCATCTCCTTGCTTTCACCTTGTAAAGACCAGCACAAAAAGCAAAGCTGCTGTGGAGGACTAAAGCTATGAGCTGTTAAGAAGCTGCTCCTTGTGGTGCAGGGTTTGAGTCCCTCAGCCTTTGTTTGCCTGTTGTGTGACCTTGAACAAGTCCTTAACCAGACAGTGGTTCATGGCAATCGAGAAACCAGGCTGGGATCCTCAATGGTCTTCTAGGTTGTACATCTAGAAATGACCCATGAACCTAGTCATAGGTTCATAGGTTAAGTAGCGCGCATGGGTGGCGGCACAGTGGTGCAGTGGTTAACGTTGCACCTCACAGCAAGAGGTTCTCTGGTTCGATTCTCAGCTGGGGTGCCTTCTGTGTGGAGTTTGCATGTTCTTCCTGTGTTCGCGTGGGTTTCCTCCGGGTACTCCGGTTTCCTCCCACATTCTAAAGACATGCATCTGGAGCATTTCTCCCCGGGCCTCCGCTGAAAACAGGCTCTGTGGAACCTAGTCGGACATTCCCGGTCAACAAATGTTAAATAAATAAAATAAAAATAAATAAAAAAAGTACTAGGCTAGCTGTTCCAGTGGGCCATTTTAAGCCTGTTTCCTTCTCAAAGGTGAAAATCAAACCCTGTGTGGATTCCTTGTTCTATTAAAGACAGGACCAATTCAGCTTATTGCTGAACACGTGGTATACAGAGTTAAAGGCCTGACTATGACCCAACACCCCAAGACTAAGATGTGATGTGGGTGCTGGAGGATCAGAATGAAGGGACAAGTGGCCATCATCAACTTACCCAATGAGGGAGGAGGAGATAATGTGATGTGTTGTTGTACTGAAGCAGGATGGGCCATGGCTTGGGCATGGCAGCGTAGGTGGGGGTTGACCACATAAGTGGAAGTGAGGTACTTTACAGGAGTACTGCACCTGCTGCCTCAGTCACACACACACACACACACACACACACACACACACACACACACACACACACACACACACACACACATCAGATCCACAAACCTGACATTGAGAGCTCAAATAATCTGTGTCTTTCACATAGGTAGACTTGTAACAGCCGGGGCTGATGGGTAGTTCTCAGCCTGAGGATAATTAGGGTCCATCCTTTAATACTTTTTTGTGTATTTATTTATTTAATAACATTGTGTATTTTTATACACCATCAGCAGCATTGATTGTATTCTCCCTTTTAATTTCTGATGTACAATGAATACTGTGGAATTATAAATTGTCGATATATATAATGATGGCTGTTTGTGTAATGTCAATCTAGCCTTCTTAATCTTAAAACAAATGCATTTGTATTATCTTTTTTATGTTTCTGTAGCTGTCTGTCTGGCAGAAGTTGTGATTGTAAAGGGTCCTTGAACTACCCCACCATCCTGTTTAACATTAAGTAAATAATTACTTTATAAATAAAATAAGTAAAATAAAATAAATAAATTACACAGATTATTAAAAATGGACAGCCTACATGTAGGGGCTGGGTGAAGACAGACCATCAGGCTTATAGGAATGAAGATAACTGTTAAATAAAATCAAGAATTTAATACACAGGAGGTTCAGATTCAAAAGTTTACTAGTGTACACCAGGAGGCAAAAAACGTACAAGTACAGAATTTTGTCTGACATGAAACAGGAAGCACACGATCTTATATAGGTTTAACATTCAAGCTGAGCCCACCTTACTGATGTGGTATGTCACAGGGCATCTACATCACTTTAGCTTATAGTCTTCTATTCATTAAAACTGCTGATGCTGTATATTTTAAAAAACTTTTCCTCTGGATACAATACGGCCTTGCTATCCACCTGGTCAGACATAATGTCTTTCTGTAAAGTTACTTCTTCAAGGTTTCATATCAGTTTGAATACAATAGCAGATTCAGTCTCTTAATACACGTCTTTGTTTTCTGTTACACTTTCTCACACAGCTGCGTGCTATCTCAGTAATACATATACAAGGCCAAATTATCCCAGCAGGAAAGAGCAGAAGATTTCATTATTTTACACATTTAATTTCCTGATCCAGCAGATAATCACTTGTGAAAAGCATAAACATTAAAACTTGCTAAGCTGGCATCTGCCAGGGTCGAAGGTCAGCTTTGCTTCAAGCCACTCTGCAGTTTCAAAACTACTTTACATTTAAACATAAATTAATCCTCTCTATTATATGATTAATAGAATAAAATGCATTATGTACTACTTTGCTTTTAAACTAGCATTTCTCATGTATTCAAATACACATTTTTCTAACATTTTCCTCCCTATTAATACTTTTTCTTCTATTTTGAAGTATGCATAGTGTCATTTCATCTCCTAGCCTTTTCTACTTAGGATTTTCAGCTAGGTGAGTCATTGAATCTATACTTTAGAAAAAAATGTCATCTGAGATCAATCTCTCAATCTCAATATCTTGGTACAAAGTTTCAGTAACAGATACATCAATAAAATCTTTGATTAATCTTTTCATGCAGGGAATTCCACAGCAAACACATGCTCCTATTAGGAGTATACCCACACAAATGGCAATCAGAATATTCATTAGGATGAAACCCCACCCCCCAAATAGATTCTGGAAAAAGTCCATCAGTGGGTTTGGGCCTGGTTCAGTCATGGCTGATACTTGCTGAATTACCTCTAGGTGATTATTAATTTTATACCTATTATCTGGTATGTACGCACAGCATTCTTCTTTGATAAGCGCGCACGTACCACCTCTCGCCGCTAGGGTGAAGTCAGGAGCCATTTGATTTTGTAGCACAACAGTTCTCATTGCATTCAGTTCATCAGTCACCAGTTCTAGGGCAGAAAAAGTCGCATTACTCATTACTTTGAGAAGTTTCGACAACTTCCTCAGCTCCCAAATCGATTTGACTGCTCCATAGGCTGGGAATATTCCTGCCCAGGATATAACACTGTCACTCAAGTCCATATGAGTCAATTTGCTTTTGTCTTTCATGGCATTATGATCTTTCCAGCCAGCTTCGATCTTTCCGACTGGATTTACAGGTTTTTCAACTTGACCCTCAGGTTTTCGAGCTGCTTCTCTCACGTTTCGTATCTTACCCAAAGGTAATTCTGCAGTATGTCTCATTGCCGGAACCAAATAACCCAAAAAACAACTGCAGGACCAATTCTCAGGTAACCATTTATATGTCTTTTTCCTACAAATAAAATAACAGTTTTCTACTTTAGTACTAATATGCATCAGCCCTGCATGAAACATTTTCTGATCTATAACTGACAATTGTTTAAACAAAACTGGATTTTTGCGAATGTCATTCATAGTTGTTTTCAATGAGTTCAAATATGAGTCATAATTAGTATTGCAAAAAGTATTGCCATTACTATTCTTAATATAACATCGGTAAGATATGGTTATATTACAATTGCTCCAGCCCACCTGGAGGGTATCATTCTTATAAAAACATACAATTCCTTTTTGTGTGACAGGTAAAAATAAAGCTATTTTGTCCTGTGATCTCACAGTTCCTGTATCAAAGAGTAAATTCTCCCTAGTCTCATTTATCCCCAAAGGGACAGCGGACATTATCAGTCCTCCATATGCTGTTGGTATAGCTGTACAAACCCATAAATTTGAAATGTTCATAGTCTCTGCATATACACGTTTTATGGCTAGGTATGTGTTAAAATTTGGATGCCAGTCTATAGACGTTTCGTCACGCCTTCCCACTTTCACTTGTGTGGTTGTGTGTAGGATAAACCATAACAAGAGGAAAATTGTCACAATTACAGTCAATAAATGTACACTCAACAAAATGATTATGCAACATCTCTGGGGTTGATCTAAATTTATATTTGCTTTGTTTTTGGCCATCTCGGTCTGGTTGTGTATCAGTCACAAAGTTTTTATCAAGTTGAAAGTTTTTTACCGGTTTGCAATGTGTCAAATGAACCCAGGACGTCCTCTCGGCCACTCTGACTGCAGTAGGAGTTGCCAACAGAACCTGGCATGGTCCCTCCCACTTTGGACTTGCCCAATTCTTCCTTTTCGTCACTTTCAGCCACATGTATGTCCCAGGGGCCAAGACTGCTTCCACCGGTCTGGTCTGTTCCTTATCTGAAAAAGAGTTAAACTGTAAAACAGATTTATTTGTTAACAGTTTCCTCATATAACTAGCTAATGAACTGTCAGCCTCTTGCTCTGCAGGCATGAGAGCTTTCCACTGAGGCACATAATATGCTCTCCCAAAAACCATTTCAAAGGGAGTCAAACCCTTTACGTTTGGAACCGTTCTCATACTCAGCAGTGTCAAAGGCAGACAGTATATCCAATTCTTTTGGGTCTCCTCTACTAGCTTCCTAAGCTTATTTTTGAGGGTACCATTGTACCTTTCCACCAGTCCTGCTGACTGTGGGTGGTAGGCACAATGGTTCTTTAAGGAGATACCAAAAAATCTCCCAAGTTGCTGGATTGTCTGATTCACGAAATGAGTGCCGTTGTCACTATAAATCCTTTCCAGAATGCCAAATCTAGGGATTATCTCTTTTATCAGGGCTTTTGCCACTGTTGCTGCATCCGGGTTTTTGGTTGGAAAAGCTTCTACCCATTTAGAAAACATGTCTACAATAACTAAACAAAACTTTTTCCCTTCACACTTATTCAATTCTATGAAATCCATACAAATAGTATGGAACAGGTATGGTGGTATAGGAAAACTTCCTTGCTTGGTTTTAAATGCCCCTTGTGCATGGTGCTTGTTACAAGTATGACAAGCTGCACAAAATTTTTGTGTATAATTTGTGAATCCATATGTTTGGAATATTCGGTTTACTAACTGTACCATCCCCCCCTTTTGAGACATGGCACTGCCCATGGCTCAACAAAGCTGCATATCTAAATAAATTAGATGGCAATATCGGTTTTCTCTCTTTGGAAATGTACAGTCCATTCTCAAGAATTGCACCTCGTTTTACCCATTTTTGTTTTTCTGCTTTTGTAGTAAGCGTCTGCATTGTTTTTAACATGTCTAAATCTAAAATCTCAGAGGGTTGTAATTCCTCATTCAAAAGTAAAGTTTCTGAGTCTGAGGCTGCTTGCTTTGCAGCTGCATCAGCTCATGCATTGCCTTTTGAAATCTTATCCTGTTGTTTCGTATGAGCTACACATTTACAAATAGCTACTTTGGTTTGTAACTGAATAGATTCTAATAACTCCAAAATAAATTGCGCATGATTAATAGGTTTTCCACTAGATGTTATCATTCCTCTATTTTTCCATTGTTGTGCAAATACATGTACTGTAGAAAAAGCATACTGACTATCAGTATATATGTTCACACACTTGTTTTTTGCTAAAGTACATGCCCTCGTCAAAGCTATCAATTCTGCTGCTTGTGCAGATAAGTTGTGTGGTAAGGATTGGGCTTCTAAAATTTCAGTGTCTGTAACTACTGCATACCCTATCAGATTCTTCCCTGTAGGACCCCTTCTGCATGAGCTGTCCATGTAATATGTCACCTCGGCATTGTCCAAGGGCATATCTGTCAGATCTTGTCTAGGTAAAGCTAACTGTTCAATTTCCTGCAGGCAGCTGTGTGGTGTGCCCTCCACAGGAGTTGGAAGTAATGTTGATGGATTTAATGTCGTACATCATTCAATTGTCATGTGAGGTTGGCTCAGCAGAATAGTCATACATGAAAGATGTCTAGCAGGAGAAAGGTATGCCACTTTTTCTTGCAGTAAAATTATTGCAACTGCATGAGGCACTCTCAATGTGAGAGGGTGGAATAACACCACTGAGGCCAAAGCCTGTACTGCCATTGCAGCTGCAACTACTGCTTGTACAAAGTGAGGCAAAGATCGCGCCACTGGGTCTAACTGTGATGAATAACAGGCTATGGGGCGTTGCTTATCCCCATGTTGTTGTGTCAATACTGACATCATATATCCTTGCTTACAATCTACGGTCTGAAAGAACCATTTATGATAATTTGGAAGTCCTAAAACTAATGAAGAAGCTATCAACTGCTTTAACCTGCAGAAAGCCGTTTCTGCTTCGGGTGACCATTGTAAAATATCTTGTGCTGCCATTGGTGTCTTATATATCAAGTCAGTCAGTGGAGCAGATTCCAAAGCATAATTTGGTATCCAGCTTTGACAGAAATTAGTTGTACCCAAGAAAGACATAATTTCCTTCTTGGTTGCTGGTTTGGGTGCTTGCAAAATCACTATTTTTCTTTCCTCGTCTAATATTCTACCTTCATTGGATATTACATATCCCAAGTATCTAACTTGTTTTCTCCAAAGTTGTAACTTACTTTTGTTTACTTTGTGTCCTTGTGTTGCTAAAAATTTCAATAATGCTACAGTATCCTCCCTGCACTGTTGCTGGGTGAGGGCTGCTAGCAAGATGTCATCTACATAAAGTAGAATTTGACTACCTCCCGGTGGGGTAAACCCTGCCAGGTTGCTAGCCATTTCTTGTGCAAATATTGTTGGGCTCTCACAATATCCCTGTGGTAGTCGAGTATAAGTATACCTTTTACCCTGAAATGTAAATGCAAACCAATATTGACTATCAGGATGTATAGGTATTGAAAAGAAAGCATTGCTGATATCTACCACAGAGAAATACTTCTGTTGCGGTTCTAAGTCGTTTAACAAAGTATGTGGGTCTGGCACCGTAGGTGCTCTAGGTATTACTGCATTATTTACAGCTTGCAAATCTTGTACCATCCACCATTCCCCGTTTGCTTTTTTAACAGGAAATAGGGGTGTATTACATGGTGAATCAGGAGATTCTACCAGCACTCCTTATTTGAGTAATGTGGCTATTATAGGCTTAATTCCTATTTCTGCATCCTTTCTCAAAGGGTATTGTCTTTTTTGTGGTCTAAAAGCTGACTTTGGGGTAATTGTAACTGGTCCTGCTGTTCGAATAAGTCCTACATCTGACTTGCCTGTTGACCAAAGAGTTGTTGGAATTTCACATAAGACCTTTTCTTCTTCTTCTAATAAGAACGCTAATCAGCTGTCCTCGCTAGATTGCAAGTGTACAGCTGGATGTGTCTGTGTCAACCAATTCAATTTTTGTTTTTGTATCCCTTGTTCTGATAGTTTTAAATCAGTCTGTTTCTCCCATCTTGTTACTTTTTTTCCTAAGTCTGCCCATTTGACACTTTTGTTCTTTGTCAAGCTGACATGTGGTAATCGATTTGATCTATATAATGCAAGGAATTCTTGAGGTAATGAACAGCTAACTACACTGTTCCCCTCAGCATCCCAGTACAAAGTACGCAATACTAGTCTAGTTGCATGATTTCTGAACAATTTTTGCTCATACTCTCTATCAGGTCCTGGTGTAGTACAATAGTATAGAGTACAGTGTAACAAATGCTGTCAATCAGTGTCAAGGGAGGGGGCTTTACTGATGGCTACATTCATCAGTTCCTCGGTTATTGCCCCTGGACCAGTCGTGACCAGTAAAAAGTTTCACCCTCCGATCGCACTACAAAGGTATCCATCTGTCTCTGTGCCTCCATACCTTGTACAGTTGGAACTACTGCTATGCCAAATATCTGCATGAGATCTCTGCACAATAGGTTTACTGGACACTTTGCAGAAACAACAATTTTACTTCTCTGGGTCATACCTGAAACAGGGTCAGTTATTGCTATATCATGGGAAAGTGGTTCCCTGTATAGCTGTCTGTTTGCTGCTTTCACTAATATATAATCAGGTGATTCGGAATGTTCTGGTAACTTGGAGGGGTGTATCAAAGTCCGTGATGCTCCTGAGTCACACAGGAATTTGACTTCCCTTCCCTCCACCAGAAGTGTAACTTCCGGTTTCGTATATGCTAAGTAGAGCTCTAGGCTCAATAATGCTAAGTCCAAAATTTCACTTTCTTCATCCTCCATATCTATTAGCACTTCCTCTACTCCTTCTATCACATTTACATTTGCTTTTTGTTTCTTACCTTTTCCTGATGATTTCTGACTTTCACATGATGTATCTTCACTATCATATAGTCAGTCCTCATCTCCCTTATCTTCTGTAATTACCTTTTTGTTTTGCTTACAATCCCTTGCTAGATGTCCCTTTTTCCCGCACTTGAAGCATTTACCTCTCTTTTTTCTCTCTTCAAAATCTTCTGATCGTTTGTCAGACTGTTTGTTTCCCTGGGCATTCTTTTTGCCCTTTTTACCTGACTGTAACACAAATACTTCAGCTCCGTCTTCAGCAGTGAAGACTTGCGCCTTTTTTTTATTTTTACTATTAAAATGTCTTTCAGCATGTCTAGCGTATTCGAGTAAGGCTTGTAGCCTCCCTGTTCGATGGTCTATCATATGCTTCGTAATGAAGCTACTAATAGGTGCAATGCAACCTTTTAAAAATGCATTTTTCAATTGTTGTTCATACGGGGAATCATTCGTTTGGTTCTCAGGAACCGACATACCACTATGATTATTAAAACATTCTAATAATCTAGCATAGTACCCATCTATTGTCTCATTTTCCTGTTGTATGCATTGATTAATGCAAGTCCAGTCTGCTCT